>NW_027397106.1:5168433-5196322 GCF_003265705.2 Callorhinus ursinus | reverse complement strand
TACACACACACACACACACACACACACACACACACACACACACACACGCTTCTCCATCTGCTTTGCCCTGCGCTTGGCTCCTGCAGCCTGCTGATTCAGTGCCCTCCACTCCCCAATACATTCCGGGTTCCAGGCTGTGCTGTTCAGCTACCATTCTTACACCCCCATTCTCAATCACATCCACTAATTCCTGAGCCAGGTCTGGCAGCTGGGGTTCACACAGGGGGTGCAGAATGGAAGGTGGCCTGGACTGCCTCCCATCCAGGTGGGTCCCAGTGAGAGGAGCCAGACAGCCACCCTGGGTACCTAGCTGATGAGCAAACCTGGCAGAAGTAGGAGTAGGGCTGAGGCTGTCTAGAGCTGGTTGTGCAGTTCTCCCTGGGGCATCCCAACCCTACCCTTACCCCAAGCTGCTCAGGACACAGTCCAGAGGACACAGTTCCCACACAGGGCTGTATTCACCAACCTCCGTGTTCACATGTGTTGAGTCCTGAGTGCACACATACACATACTGCTAGGAGTGGACTCTGTACATAGGTGACACACTGATTCCTGTTTATAAAAAGCGCCTTCCCGAACCCCCAGGCTCACACACACACACACACACACACACGCACACACACAGGGTTCTTGGGCTTTGTGACACCCACCCTTTGGCTTGCAGGCATTTAGGAAAGGAGGGGTGGTAGACCCTGGGCCCCTTCACCCCATGCCTCCTCTGAGAGGTGCTCTCTTGCAGACAGTAACTTCGTGCTGGGCAATGCCCAGGTGGCGGGGCTCTTCCCCGTGGTCTACTGCTCTGATGGCTTCTGCGACCTCACGGGGTTCTCCCGGGCCGAGGTCATGCAGCGGGGCTGTGCCTGCTCCTTCCTCTATGGGCCAGACACCAGTGAGCTTGTCCGCCAACAGATCCGCAAGGCCCTGGATGAGCACAAGGAGTTCAAGGCTGAGCTGATCCTGTACCGGAAGAGCGGTGAGGGGCCACCTGGCCAGCCCACCTCACTTTTGAGGTCTCACCCAGCCTGGCACCTACTCCATCTATGGTCCCTGTGTCCCATCCCCATCATCTCTATCTCCCCATCTCCCCCCATCTTCCCACGTACCCATTTCCTTCTCCACCCCATCCACTGCCCCCGGCTTCTCTCTTCCATCCTCACCTTAGCCTCAGCCTCTACTCAATTTCCGATCTTGGGTTTCTCACCCGAGCAGAGAAATGTCCCCGTCTCAGCAGGACAGATCTATGGACACACATGTCTGATGGTCATCTCTGCTCTCCTTTGCTTTCCCCGACCCTGTTCCATCAAGCCCTGTCCTAAGTGGAGCCAGGCTGCCGCCTGCCCCAGGAAAACCCTGATCCTGCCTGTGTCTTGGCCAGGGCTGGCAGTGGGACCTCTGTCACCTCGGGCAAGGTGACGATAGGAGCTGGGCTGAGTCTGTCTTTGTGCCCAGGGCTCCCATTCTGGTGTCTCCTGGATGTGATACCCATAAAGAATGAGAAAGGGGAGGTGGCCCTCTTCCTGGTTTCTCACAAGGATATCAGCGACACCAAGAACCGAGGGGGCCCCGACAACTGGAAGGAGACAGGTGGGTGCCTGTGGCGCTGTTCATTTAGCTGCTGTGGCTGGCTGGCTGGCATGTTGGGCACCTCAGGCCTGGGCGGGGCCTTGGCACCCAGCTCGAGCTTGTGGGTCCCCCCACCCTGTTGCATTCATTAACTCCCGCTTTGCTGGGTGAGAGGCCTATGCTGCCCTCATTTCCAGGTGCCCAGGTATGGAAAGCTTGTTTCCAAAAGTCCAATTGAGACAAAGTTGAGAGTTTTAAAGTCCGCTTTGCTAAGAAACTGAGAGCAAACAAACTCCCCTAGTGCCACTGAGGTACCATTTTCTGATCAATTCTTGGGGCTGAGCGCAGATCCACCTGGTTCCTTTCCCTCCCACAGACCTGACTGGGAGCCCCAACCAAAGCCTGCTTTATTTTTTTTTTTAAGATTTTATTTATTTATTTGTCAGAGAGGGAGAGAGCACAAGCAGGGGGAGTGGTAGGTAGAGGCAGAGGGAGAAGCAGGCTCCCCACTGAACAAGGAGCCAGATGCGGATTCAAGACTCAATCCCAGGACCCTGGGATCATGACCTGAGCCAAAGGCGGATGCTTAACTGACTGAGCCACCCAGGCATCCCTAAAGCCCGCTTTTATCCTCCTAAAAGGCATCCTAAAGCCCTCTTGTATTCTCCAAGGGCTGGCAGAGGCCTTTGACCAACTCAGAAAGCTGTCATCAGAAGCTGGCTTTGCCACTGGGGATGCCGGGGGTACTCTCCGTTCCCCACTCCCGACCCCCAGCCCTGGGAACTATCTCCCTACTCCTCTCTCAGGCCTTTCCCTATGGAGATCCTCTCCTGCCTTTGCCTTGATCCAGACCTCCTTCTGCTGGAAGCAGGCATGGGGAGGAGTGTCTATAAGTACCCACAGGACTGCCCATTGCTGGGGCTGGCAAATGCCCCTAGAAATGAGGATGCTGGAGCCCCCAACTCTAAACAGACTAACTGGTCCATGAGTCAGACCAGCTCATGGGCCAGCAACTGGTGTCCTACACCCAAGACCCCGGCTGGGGTGTGCAGGCACTCCCGCCATCATCCTCATGGGCCCCTCTTTTGCAGGAGGTGGCCGGCGCCGATATGGCCGGGCAGGAGCCAAAGGCTTCAATGCCAACCGGCGGCGGAGCCGGGCTGTGCTCTACCACCTGTCTGGGCACCTGCAGAAACAGCCCAAGGGCAAGCACAAGCTCAATAAGGTGGATTGCGCACAAGGGTGTGTGTTTGGGGGGCAGGGTAGGGGCAAGCTGAGGAGATGGAGGAGGGGAACAAAGCCCACCAGAGAGAGGATGTCCAGGGGACCACCCAGGCCCCACCAGCGCTTTGGGGGTTGTGAATGGGGGAGGGAAGGAATGTCAGATGCCTGATCCATCAAAGATGCAGTCTTGCCCTGGTGGCAGATGGGCCTTGGATCAATATTGGCTCCTCCCCCAAGCAGTGGTGTGACCTCAGCTAAGTCTGGCCTCCCCGATCCCCAGTCTTCTGATCTCTAACATGGGGACTCTAATGCCTGTGTCAGAGGTAGCTTTGAGTATGCAGGGAGAGAAGGAAGGTGGATGCCTGTCCCAGGCCCTATCCAAACTCAGCCTCTGCCAATTTCCTGTCCTCCCGGCCGGACCTGCCCTGCCTCACTCAGGGGGTATTTGGGGAGAAGCCAAACTTGCCTGAGTACAAAGTAGCCGCCATCCGAAAGTCACCTTTCATCCTGCTGCACTGTGGGGCACTGAGGGCCACTTGGGACGGCTTCATCCTGCTCGCCACCCTCTACGTGGCTGTCACCGTGCCCTACAGCGTGTGTGTGAGCACAGCCCGGGAGCCCAGCGCCGCCCGTAGTGCTCCCAGCGTCTGCGATCTGGCCGTGGAGGTCCTCTTCATTCTTGGTACGTGTGCCCTGTGCCTCCCACCCCATCCTGTGCTGGGCACCCCTCGGGCTCTGATGGGGAGAGTCTGCATGGCTTCTGTGCCTGCTGACGAGTGTCCCCCATGCCCTCCCCGTTTGAGACCTGTGGGCTTTGACATCAAACCTAAGTTCCAAACATGTCTCTACTGCTAATGGGTTATAGGACCCTGAGCTGATCGTCGCCTCTCCAAGGCTCAGCTTCTCCCTCCATCAAATAGGCACAACAATGTCCACCCTTTAGAGTTCTGTGAGAAGGAAGATGGTCGGGGGCCCAGGACAATGTCAGATACTGAGCAGGTGCCCAGTAAGGTGTGGCTCCTCCTCTACCCCATGCTAAGTCCCACCCGGACTTCCTGCAGACATCGTGCTGAATTTCCGCACCACGTTCGTGTCCAAGTCCGGCCAGGTGGTATTTGCCCCAAAGTCCATCTGCCTCCACTACGTCACCACCTGGTTCCTGCTGGATGTCATTGCGGCGCTGCCCTTCGACCTGCTACATGCCTTCAAGGTCAATGTGGTCAGTGCGGCCGGGCTGGGTGGGCTCTGGGGCAGGATAGGTGGGGCCGGCCCTGGGGTGACCTCCCCGCGTGCCCCCCACCTCAGTACTTTGGGGCGCACCTGCTGAAGACGGTGCGGCTGCTGCGCCTCCTGCGCCTGCTCCCGCGGCTGGACCGCTACTCCCAGTACAGCGCCGTGGTGCTCACCCTGCTCATGGCGGTGTTCGCCCTGCTCGCCCACTGGGTGGCCTGCATCTGGTTCTACATCGGCCAGCGGGAGATCGAGAGCAGCGCCTCGGAGCTGCCGGAGATCGGTACTGGAGGCCTCTGGGGCGGTGGGGCGGGGGGGTGTATGTCCGTGTCAGGGGAGCATGTCTGTCAAGCATATACGTCAGGAAAACGTGAGTCCAAGTGTGTGTGTGTGAGCTGATATGAGCAGTCAGGGATACGTGTGCCCGTCTGCCTCTGCGGGGCTATCTGGGGCATTCGGGCAAGTGCGGATGTGTTTGTGAGGGGAATGGGGGCCCGGCGCACACGCACGGGTGTGAGCGTGACAGAGCCACCCCCTTGAGGCAGGCCTGCTCTTCAGCAGTTGGGTGTAGTGGGGAAAGCCCAGTGGGCTGCCCAGGGGGGTCCTGTTCACCCATCATGGCCTCCTTGTGGCCTTAGCATTCCCCAGGCCCCTGCCCAGCTGAGAACCGCACCCCTGTCAGGAGAAGGCTGTGCGGGGAGCCGCTGCCCTCCTGGGTGCCTCTGATGCCTGGTGCTTTGCCACCGCCCTCCCGGAATCTCAGCCCGTGCGCCCCGCTGCTGAGGCCCGGCCCCGGTCTCGTTACCTCTAGGCCCGTCTCTCTCAGCTGCTTCTCGGCCCTCCCCCAGGCCGCAAATGCAGCCTTTCTCTGTGTCCCGCTGGTGTCTTCACTCTCCTTCACTTCACCTCCACTGCCACTCTCCCTCTGCTCGCCTCCCACTCACATCTTAACTCCTGCCAGGAAGGCTCCCACCCCCACCTCTCCACCCAAAATGGCAACTGGCAGGTCGCAGGGACCTTCTGGGGCCAAACCCTCATCTCCTTGAAGTCCTGTGGTACCCGACTCTGCTAACCACACTCCTTTGAACTGCTCTACTTCTCTGCCCTGAGCAACGCGGCCCTCACCAGCCTCGCCCGCGCCTGCCCGTCTCTTCCCCTCACCTAGTGCCCTGTGATCCCACCGGAGCCCCTACACCGTCTCAGCTTCCATCCTCCCCCTAACTCCAAACCCTTCTGTTCCAGCCTGTTCTACTTCTGCATACCCTGAGGCTCCAAAACCGAACACACGTCCTTCTTCCCATGCCCTCCAGCCTTCTGGTGGCTTCCCAGTAACTGGCCTGTGGTGCCCGTTCTAGTCAGCAGGCAACAGGCCAGCTGCTCAATGGGCCTGGCATGACCATCTGCTCCTTGGTGGGATCATCAGGAGCGCAGGTGGGCCTTAGAAATGTGCTCTGATCGGTTCCCAGGGACGAGGAGGCTCCTGCAAATCCTCTCTCCCTCGCCAAGCCCACGGAGACAGGTGTGTGGCCCAGAGGCCCAGTGGGTATTCCCCAAAGCTCTAGTTGCTGAGCACATGGAACCGGGATGCTCCAGGCAGTGTCAGCTCCTTGGCACCTGCCCTTCCCAGAGGGAGGCTGTGGTGGAGGCGGCTCTGGGGTCAGATGGCCACCCAGCAAACACGGTCAATGGGCTGGAAGATAAATTGTGATGCAGGACCCTGATCCCAAAGTGGGCTGAGACACCAAATCCCCAGGTCAGTTTGCTCCCAAACAGGACCCAGATGCTCTGAGTCATGCATCCGTGTGGCTCCTTGTTCTGACCCCCTTACAGGGGCTGCTCAGCTGACATGAAGAATATCTTTGGCTCCTGGAGGGGCTCTGAGTCCCACCATGAAGAACATGGGCAGGTGGGAGGCAGGCTGTTTTGCCGATACACATGTTAATTCTAGCACCCTTGAACCCTAAGCTTTCAAGTGATTTCATTCTATTTTGGGCTGATTCGAGCTCACATTAGGGGAGTTTCCAAGTCCTTCATATCATCGGCTCCTCTTTTCTCCAGAGAAACTACTCCCCAGCGAGGTCAGAGCCACACCCAGACCTCCCAGAGTCCAGCCCCAGAAGGGATGTCTGGAGGGCGAGTGGCGCCCCCTCCTGGTCCAGCCCTGGTGGGAGGCGCCTTCTCCTGGCTTCCCTGCCTTGGTTCTGCGGCTCCTCTGGCCATGGTGTGGACACAGAGTCCCTTCCCTCCATTCCCATTAGCCCAGTGGAGGTGGGCTGGATTTTCAAAAGACGGTACTAAATACTGAGGGAGATCCCTCAGGGCATTTCTCAGTACGAAAGCCCCCGGCCTCCAGAACAGCCCCCCCACACCACCAGCTCCAGGAGCTGCCAGTGCCCCATGGCCAAAACAGAGGGCAGCCCCCTCTGCCGCCCTCCCCTCATCCTCCTGCTTCTCACCCCTTGCCCCCGACCCTCCTCACCTGGCAACTGGCTTCAGGTCAGGGGCCCAACTGAATAGCGGCTGAAGAGTTTTGCACAGGAGGACGAGTCCTCACCTTGGCTCAGGCCTTAACATATCTTACCAAATTCCGAGAATTTGACGCCCCCAGTGTGAACCCCACATTCTAGCTAAGTGGAGCCATTTGCCTGCACTTGTCTCCATCTCTAGGGTTGGCCCACTGTGGCCTTTCCCTAGGTCAGGAACAACCTTCTCTCAGTTTCTTTGAATCAAAACTCTACCCGTCCTCTGAGACCAAGCACCAGTGTCCCCTCTTTCGGGAAGCCCTCTAGCCCTTACCCATAGCATGTCAGTTTGAGCCCTATCATATGGTCCTCAGGTTTGTGCATAGGCACGTGTTTGTGAGACTGCTTGAATGAACGGCTCCAGGGGTCAGGAGGGCTGTGGAGATCTCGGGGAGCAGAGTGTGTAAGGTGTTCGGGAGAGTGTGGAGCAGGGAGGCTGGGTGTGTGCAGGTGGGAGGCGGCAGAGTGCATGCAGAGAGGCGAGTTCCACTGCAGCCTGAGGTCCTGAGCCCACCTCTGCACTTGCCCTCTGTTTCTCCACTCTAGATCTGCCCTCTCTCCCTTGCTCCCCTGACTCCCGGCTCTGCCAGGACCCCTGGGACCTCTGTGGACCCCAGGAACCCCCATCCAACACCCAAGAATTCCCACAACCTTCCGGCTAGGCTCCGAGTGACTCTGAGTAGCCAGAGCTCCTGAGAGGCCCCAGTACACAGCCCCACTTCCTGCCAAGGCCAGGCCAGGGAACGTGGGATTCATGGCGAGACTGGAGCAGATGTCCCAGGCTGGCCCGTGTGCGCAGGCGTGCTGAAGAGCCTCTGTGGGTGCACAGGGGCCTGCCTGCCGGTGGCCTTCGAGTGTGCTCACCTGTGTGCTCGTGCTCACCTCTCCTACCTGGGTGTCCGGGCGCAAGCACCCGTGTGCCCTTGTCTCTCTCCCAAGGGTGCACAGGCTTTTTCCGTGTGAGTGGCTGTGCCCGTGCACCTGTGAATGTGCTCACACGTGTGTGTCCTCCTCCTCGCGACTGTGCCGAGCACGGCTGTGGCCTTGACGGTGCGCACGCACGCGTCCACGTCGGCGTGCCTGAGAACGCGTACGTGGGGTTGGGTGCTTTGTGTGGTTGTGGGGACGGGCGAGGGTGAAGCGGCTCTCAGAGCAGGTGAGCTGAGAGAAGGAGCAGGAGGGGTCTGGGTGGACGAGGCGGAGGAGGTGGCTTCCAGCTGGGCCTGTTTCCTGGGAGTCGTGCCAGCCACGGGGGACAGGGTGTGTGCTCCTTGCTCGGCATCAACAGACCCCGGCCGGGGAGGCCGCAGCCTTGTGCTCACGTGTTTGCCTTGGGGAGGGTTGAGGGGGTGGGCAGGGCTGTGCTGGACTGGCAGAGGAGGCAAGCGGCGGGAAGACATGGGCGGTGGATCTGCCATCCACGAGTCCCCCACGGGGCTGGGGCGGGGGAGGGGACGGCGGGCACCCCGGGCCTGCAGGGCAGGCAGTGCGGCCATCGGCTCAGGCACGCCCGTCCCCTCCCCCAGGCTGGCTGCAGGAGCTGGCCCGCCGCCTGGAGACCCCCTACTACCTGGTGGGCCAGAGCCCCGCCGCAGGGAACAGCTCGGGCCAGGGCGACAACTGCAGCAGCGCCAGCGGGGAGGCCAATAGGACTGGCCTGGAGCTCCTGGGCGGCCCCTCACTGCGCAGCGCCTACATCACCTCCCTCTACTTCGCGCTCAGCAGCCTCACCAGCGTGGGCTTCGGCAACGTGTCCGCCAACACGGACACTGAGAAGATCTTCTCCATCTGCACCATGCTCATTGGCGGTGAGGCCCGCTGCTCTCCCGGCCGCCCCCCCCCCCCGCCCACTCTCAGACCTCTGGCCCCAGGCGGCCTCCATCCCCACCTCCCCCAGGGTCCCCAGGTCCTTCCTAGAGGTTCTTCTGCTTTGGGGGACCCGAGGAACACAGACCCAGGGCCGGGGGAGCCCCCCTGGGCTACAGGACTCCGTGCCACACAGTGGCCTGTGGGGGCGGGGGGAGAGGACAGATGTGCCCAGCGTGGTGTCAGGCCTGGAGGTGACCCCCTGTCGCCACCCTCCCCAGCCCTGATGCACGCGGTGGTGTTTGGGAACGTGACGGCCATCATCCAGCGCATGTACGCCCGCCGCTTTCTGTACCACAGCCGCACCCGGGACCTGCGCGACTACATCCGAATTCACCGCATCCCCAAGCCCCTCAAACAGCGCATGCTCGAGTACTTCCAGGCGACCTGGGCTGTGAACAACGGCATCGACACCACTGAGGTGCGCAGGCCTCCTGGGGGGCCCTGCCAGCCTTCACTCCTTGGAGGAGTGTGCGCTTGGCCTAAAATCCCCAGGAGTGGGCTGGGAGGCAAAGAACACAGAATTTTGGCTTCCGCGCTACCCGGGGGGGGGGGGGGGGGGGGGGGGGAGACAGTAGAATGAGGCAGAGGGCGGTCAAGAAGGCTTGCAGGCCTTTCTCCACCCTTGCTAGGCCTGAGGGCTCTGCTCACTGACATCCAGTTGCGGGCCCGGAGGAGGAAAGCCGAGCTGCTCACAGTGGGCTAAAGTGAGTGGGAGCGAGGCCGAGGCGGCCCCCCTCACTGACTGTACCCCGTGTGGAGCCTCGGGTGGCTCCTGAGGCCTGCAGGGATGTAAAGGAGCTGGCTGGAGGCTGCCCTCCATTCTGCCACCACCGACCTTCCCGCGCCCCGCCCCCCCCCCCCCCCCAGCTGCTGCAGAGCCTCCCGGACGAGCTCCGCGCAGACATCGCCATGCACTTGCACAAGGAGGTTTTGCAGCTGCCCCTGTTTGAGGCTGCGAGCCGCGGCTGCCTGCGGGCACTGTCCCTGGCCCTGCGGCCCGCCTTCTGCACGCCTGGCGAGTACCTCATCCACCAAGGGGACGCTCTGCAGGCCCTCTACTTCGTCTGCTCCGGCTCCATGGAGGTGCTCAAGGGGGGCACTGTACTCGCAATCCTAGGTGTGTGAGGGCGGGAGGGGACGCAGGGCCTTGTGGGAGGCGGGTGGAACCGGGGCCCCCTCGGCAGAAACACGGAGAGAGGACACAGGTAAGGCAGCCCCCGGGGAAACAGCCAGGATGGAGTCAGGAGGAGCCGGGGAGCCCCTGGCAAAGCTCACAGCGGGCCCACTGACCACCAGGTGGCAACACAAGGAGCTGGAAACTGTGCTGCAGGTGTGCGAGACTCCCTGAGTGAGTGCGGGCCCAGCCCGGAGCCGAGCAGGGGGTGGGGGGAATCAGCATTTCCCCGTCAAGGAGGAAAAGCAGTGCTGGAGAGAGAGCTCAGGCAGGGCTGCGAGGGGGCAGTGAGAGCTCTCCTGGCGGGGCCCGGCCACGGCCGGTCACAGAGCAGGGCCCAGGGCGCAGGTGGGTGACGGCAGGGCTCAGACTCCACCTGTATACTTCCCTTCGTGGCCAGAGAAGGAGGTGGAGATGGGTCAAATCCCTGGACAAGGAAGAAGAGCTTGCAGGTGTGGAATGGACGTTGTAACAGTGCTGACCCTTAGGTGCTTCCACTCACACAGACCTCACAAAACCCATGGCAGGGGTGCTCGTGTGCCTGTTTTGCCTGGAAGGAACGGAAGGCTTGGAAAAGTTCATGAATTGGCAGGAGGGGTTAGAGCCTCATCTGCCAACCCTAAACCTCAGGTTTCATTCACTGTGCTCTCAGGTGCTTTGCTAAAGGGAGAGCGGTGTCCCGAAGAAAGGGCACGATTTCAGGGTGGCAGGATGCACACACAAGGCTTTAGGAAGGCAGGTGCAAGCACTTTGGGAAACAGGGCTGCATAGCTCCCCAGCCATGGGAGGCTCTCAGCAGTGAGCCCAGGAGGTGCGAACTCTGGGATCTGCTTGGGTCATGGGGGGCCTCGCCCAGGAGATGGAAGGGAGATGAATCCTCAGCCAAGGACTCGTAGACTCACTGTGGAGATGGCTGACCCCTGGAGGGGCTGAAGTTTGTCACTAACCTGGAGAATTAAGAAGACCAGACACCCGGCAGCTACTGTGTGTCCCTCTCCTCTCCCTTGAGGAGGGTGATCTTCCAACAGGAAAAAGAAACACCATAAAGGGGGTCTGGGAGGTAAGAGAGGCCAGCGGCAGCCACACCTTTCACTTTGAGTCTTTTGTGAGTTTGGCTTCTGGGCCTAGATGCCCTCATGCCAGGACTCTGAGCAGATGGAATTATGGCCACTCACGTATTGCTGGCATCGTTAAGAAATGAGGGAGAACCGGAGAGATTCAGAAGGGCAAACAGATTTTGACAATCGCAGACTGGTCAAGACTGTCAGGCGGATTATTAAACAGATGGTTTTCAGCTCGGAGCCGAGGAAGCCGTGAGGCTGGGAGCTGGCATTGGGCCTGCAAGAACGATTCTTCCCTGATGCCAGGAACCAGGGTGCAGAATAATCGTGTTCACTATTAAGACGGAGCCCTAAGGATGTCCCCCGCCTGCGCCCCAGGCCTCTGCCTCACTGCCTGTGTCCCCAGCACCGGAATTTTGCCACCTTTGATCCCTCCTGTCCCTGCCCATGTGTTCCAGCCGAACTGTTTCACCTGTTGACAAGGGTCTGGATGCCCTGGTGAATCCCTGGTTCCCCACCAGCCGGTTTTCTGCTTTGCCTTCACCCCGCCCCCACCCGCCTCCTTAGCCCGGACATCCAGGGGCTTCCTGCCTGCTGCTGGCCGCGGAGGCTCACGGCGCAGTGAGCGGCGTCGATTCTGGCCCCTACCTCCGTGTCTGAACTGACAGCTAAGCACACACAGTCGGCTGTGGGGGCAGGAGAAGAGGCGGACTGGGTGCCGGCGCCAAGAAGACCTGAGGGGGCCGGAGAGCTGAGAGGTTCCAGCTGAGAGGCCAGCCTGCAGAGCCGTCTCTGGTCTGAGACCAGTGGCACGGAGCTCTGTCATTGGTCTTGTCCTGTTTCCCAATTCTTTCTCACCTTTTGGATGAAGACAAAAAAATACACACTTCTCCTATTTCCAGATGACACACACGAGGAGAGAGAGCTCATTCATCAGATGAGCACATGGAGATCCAAACAGCTCTCAGAAGGAACCAGAAGGATGGCCCCAAACCAAGAAAATACGATTTAACAGCGATGCCTTCTACACTTAAGTTTGAGCAAAAGTCCACGCACATTTACAGGAGGCTGCTAAGCTCGGTTCTGCAGCAGGAGGCGGCCCGCGGCAGGGGGTGGCAGTGATCCATCTTTTTCCTTGAGGGTAAGGAAAGGCTTTCCAATCTTGTGAGCTCGGACAGTGGGTTGAGCTGCCTCGTGAGGGCAGTGAGTGGGCTCTGCTGCAGCGCCCACAGCATGCCAGCCCTGTTGGGAGCCGTCTGTAGGGCACTCTTCTCCAGAGGGCGAGGAAGGAAAGGAACTTTGATTGGCCGGCTCTGTGTCAGGCACTTTACCTGCACTAACTCGTTTAATCCTCACGTGTCCCTGATTGGAGACACCCTAGTTCATTGATTTTTTTTTTAAAGATTTTTTTTTTTTAATCTGACAGAGAGAGACACAGCGAGAGCAGGAACACAAACAGGGGGAGTGGGAGAGGGAGAAGCAGGCTTCCCGCTGAGCAGGGAGCCCGACGCGGGGCACGAGCCCAGGACTGTGGGATCGTGACCTGAGCCGAAGGCAGACGCTTAACGGCTGAGCCACCCAGGCGCCCCTAGCTCATTGATTCTAAGATGCACATTTCTTCCCTACAATTTAACCTCTCCGAGATGGGGATGCAGACTCTAATTGATGTCATTTTACAATGCTGTCAGCCAGGTGGCAGCCTCAGCTGGGTGGTGGGAAAACCCTCCATTGACACCTTCTGGTAAGATCCAGAAAGCACCACGACTCAGTCCAACACAAAATCAGTCCTGCAAGCACCAGGGCTCAGGGAGAGGAAGCCATGTGGCCGCCTGACATCGCTGTGCCGCACGGGCACTAACCTCCGGGTTCCCTGACAAGCCCTGCCTGAATCACCTGTGAGGCTTGAACAGTATCGGATTATGGGTCTCCTGTAGATACTGTGGTTCCGTAGGTAGAGATGGGGCCTGCGAGTGATTGGCTTAGCTTTCGTAAGGGATTCGGAGCTACAGGCAGCCTGGGGACTGCTCAGTTGTCTCAGAGCTAAAATTCAAACGGGTCCAGCACAGTGCCTTCGATCCCAGATGTGCTTGAGCACCTGGGTCTCAGTGCGTTTCACTCCCAAGTCTGCCCGAGGAGCCGGGGGCAGGCAGCCTCTCTCTGCTGGCTCTCAAGGCCCCACTGAGCTCGCAGGGGAAGCTCAGCTGCCTCTGCTTGACTCCCCTGTCCAGGGCCTGAGGGGCAGGGCTCACTGACCTCTGCTTCCGCTTCCAGGGAAGGGTGATCTGATTGGCTGTGAGCTGCCCCGGCGGGAGCAGGTGGTCAAGGCCAATGCTGACGTAAAGGGGCTGACCTACTGCGTCCTACAGTGTCTGCAGCTGGCTGGGCTGCACGAGAGCCTCGCACTGTACCCCGAGTTTGCCCCACGCTTCAGCCGGGGCCTCCGAGGGGAGCTCAGCTATAACCTGGGTGCTGGTGGAGGCCACGCAGAGGTGGGAGCGCTGGGAATGTGTGCAGAGGGGGCTGGGGTGCCAGGGGCCTGAGGAGGTGGGCAGAGGTTGGGTTTAGGAGGCACCGTGTGAGCGTCTGGCCTGGTGTTAGCAGCCCCACACGTCGTGGGGGGGGTCTACACTCTCCCGTCTCCTGACCCTTCACACCCACACTGCCCTTTAGATCCCACCAGCCGTCGTGGCTCTCCCTGGCCCATCTGAGACGGCCTGGCCGGGTCCACAGCGAAGTCTTAAGGGATGGAGGCTGAGGGCTGCACATGAGGGATGGGGACCCCCCCGGTAGGGCCAGGCACTTGTCCTCCGGGCCACCTCTGAAGGGAGCCCTGTGGCTCCCCCTGCTTTTTCACCATGAGAGAGAACTGTTCTGAGGCGCTTTGAATTTTCCTGGCTTGTATCATTTATTCCAAACCTGTTTTTAGCACGGTGTTCTCCTGGATAGTTTGGTTAGCCTGAGGGACCAAGTAGAGGGGTGGTGTATCCACACTTGGCGAGAATTTTGAGAGGCAGCAAATTCCTTCAGGGCTTGGTGGCTTTGTGGTGGCAGCAGAAAAAGTCTCCCCCGCCTCCCAATACACACCTGAGCCTCTTCCTCTGAGGGTGGGAGATATTGGGCATCCAGTTTAACAAAGATGGCTCCTTCTAGGGAGAAGAGGTCGGGGTGGGGCAGGTGAGTGGGGCACAGTAGGGCTATCCATGCCGCTTCCCTGTCCCCCACTGTCCCCAGGTGGACACCAGCTCCCTGAGTGGCGACAACACCCTCATGTCCACGTTGGAGGAGAAAGAGACGGATGGGGAGCAGGGCCCCACGGCCTCCCCAGCCCCAGCCGATGAGCCTTCCAGCCCCTTGCTGTCCCCCAGCTGCACCTCCTCCTCCTCAGCTGCTAAGCTGCTATCCCCACGTCAAACGGCGCCCCGGCCCAGGCTAAGGGGCAGGGGACGGCCGGGCAGGGCAGGGGCTTCGCAGGCTGAGGCTGGCCCCTCTGTCCACCCTCGAAGCTTAGAGGGTCTGCAGCTGCCTTCTGTGCCATGGAACGTACCCCCAGATCTGAGCCCCAGGTAGGCAGGCTCTGGGCCTCTGTACTCTGGCAGAGGTGGTGGGGATAGGGCTGGGGCCTCAGCCGGACACAGTCCTCCCCATCCTTCCATCCTAACCCATCCCTGCCTCCTCCAGGAAGCCTTCTTGGACTCCACCTTCCTGTGCCCCCCCCCCCCCCCCCTCCCCCCCCACCTTGTGGCGCCTGGCTATTCACTGCTTAGAATTCTTGCTGTGTCATGTTGCTCAGGTTTGGATCCCTAGCAAAACTGCAAGCTCTTGTTCCCTGCCCTGGGCCCTGAGCTCCAGGCTCCTGCAGCTTGTGTGTGTGGTTGCCAGGTACTGCAGTGGCTGCCTGTGGACTGATCTGTCGCCCTGGCCCCTGTGTCCGCAGGGTAGTCGATGGCATTGAGGACGGCTGTGGCTCCGACCAGCCCAAGTTCTCCTTCCGTGTGGGGCGGTCTGGCCCGGAGTGCAGCAGCAGTCCCTCCCCTGGGCCAGGTACTGGGGCCCGGGTTCCAGCGGGGCTGGGGGAGGTCAGCAGGGCTGCCTCTTGGCCCTGTAAACCTCTGAGAAGCTGACGGGGTCCAGACTTCTTGCCCTTCTCAACCTACATGGTTGGGCGGGGCAGTTCGGTGGTGAAGACCAGCCCCTTGCTGTCGGAAGGCCGCCGGGGACGCGGTTTGGATCCCTGCGGTCAGCTCTCCGGCAGCAGGGTCTTGGTTCTCGCCCCAGCTTCTGGTCTGTCATACGGTGGTTGTGCGTGTGAAGTAAGATGAGGTTGCTACGACCCTGGGGGGAACAGAGGGCTGTGAGTGGCCCTGAGAGTGGACCAGGGAATGAGCGCCCTGGAGTGCTCCCGTGTCTGGAGAAGAGGCACAAAGAGCAGCTTCCCGAGGGGGGAGAGTGCCGGGCAGCGTGCCCGAGGCCCCCCTGGCGGTTTGGGCAGAATTCCGCAGCCGGGGCAAGGCTGGAAGTGGCCGCTGCTGGCGTCAGGTCCCGCCAGGCCACAGCGGTCTGTGCTAACTGGGGCTGGACGCCGGGCCATCCCCTCTTCCCGGTGCCGGCTGGTAACTCATCCTCCTGTTCACAGAGAACGGCCTGCTCACTGTCCCCGTTGGGCCTGGCGAGGCAAGGAGCACAGACACCCTGGACAAGCTGCGGCAGGCGGTGGGTGAGGGGTGAGCTGGAGGCAGGGCGGGGGTAGGGGCGGGCACTGCTCTCCGTGTGAGGTCCGGACTCCTCTAACTTCGAGCTCTTTCCTCCTCCCTCGCTCCCCAAAGGTGACAGAGCTGTCTGAACAGGTGCTGCAGATGCGGGAGGGCCTGCAGTCACTTCGCCAGGCTGTGCAGCAAGTCCTGGCACCCCATGGGGGGGCCCCTTGCCCTCGAGCAGCAGGAGAGGGGCCATGCCTAGCCAGCGCCTCTGGGCTCCTGCAGCCTCTGTGTGTGGACACTGGGACATCCTCTTACTGCCTGCAGCCCCCAGTTGGCTCTGTCTTGGGTGGGACCTGGCCCCACCCTCGCCCAGGGCCCCCTCCTCTCGTGGCACCCTGGCCCTGGGGCCCCCCAGCATCTCAGAGCTCCCCTTGGCCTCGAGCCACAGCTTTCTGGGCCTCCACCTCTGACTCCGAGCCCCCGGGCTCAGGAGAACTCTGCCCCGAGCCCAGCACCCCTGGCTCACCACCTCCTGAGGAAGGCGCTCGGACTGGGCCCCCAGAGCCCACGAACCTGGCTGAGGCTGCTAGCACTGGAGAGCCCCCACCAGGGTCAGGGGGCCTGGCCTTGCCCTGGGAACCCCACAGCCTGGAGATGGTGCTTATCGGCTGTCAGGGCTCTGGCACAGTCCAGTGGACCCAGGAAGAAGGCACAGGGGTCTGACCGCCAGCCCCGGACCTCCGTGTTGCCAGACATGCTGCCATCTGTGGCCCGGCCTGAACTCGGGGCGGAGGAAGGGGGGCAGCCACCACCCCACCCCACCCCGGCTCAGGGTGGGGAGCCGGAGAATTAGAGCCTCAGGGGCAGGCCCCAGGCTGGGCATCTCTGGGCCCCTCCTCAGCCTACTCCTGTTTCCCTCTGCAGGGTGGGGGACAGAGGCCTGAGGCCAAGGAGGGATTTTGCCACCCCCTGCATGTGTCCCTGCCTTACCAGTTTTTATATTAAAAAAAAAATAAAATAAAAGGAGCTACTTTGGAACTTGGTGCTTTTTATTTACAAAAGAAAAATAATAAAGGAAAAGTCTGAAGCTAATCAGCTGGAGACAAAGGGGCAAAGGTGGGAATCTGAGGGGAACAGGAGGGTGGCCTGCGGGGGGGGGGGGGGGGGAGGGGGAGGAGCCCTGGCTCTAAGGAAGCCGGAGGGTTCCAGCCTCTAGGGGCTTCCCAAGGACCAGCCCTGCCTTCCCACAGAGGCTCGGATCAATGGGCCGGCAGTCGGGTCTCCTCCTGCCCGCTGCGGTTTTTCCAGGAGCCTGAGTTCCCAGCTCCAAGGGGCTGGAATGGCAGGGAAACAGGCCAGAGAGAGCACACGGGTCCTGCCCCCACTCCTCACTGTGGCGTGATCTTGGCCGCCTCGGCCCGGATGAGGGCAATGAGGTCCTGGTTGATGAGGAAGACGAATCTGAGGCTGGCAATCTATGGGCGGGAGAAAAGAGTGGCCTGAGGACAGAGGTGGGATTGGGGGCCAGGCCCACGGCCCGGGTCCCCACGCCCCTGGTCTCATCCTGACCTCTCCACCTCCCTCTCAGCTCACCTCCACCACGGAGTTGTTGCTGAGGCGCCATTTGGAGCCACACAGCACAGGCCGCCCATCAATGTAGATGGGCCGCCGGCCCTCATTGGCAATGAAGAAATCACCGTTATTTTTCAGCTTGATGACTCCTGTGGGGATGGAGGAGCAAAGGCAGATGAGACAGGGAAGGCCTGAACACGGCCTGAAGTCCCCACCCACACTGCTTCCCAGGGACAGGCCAGAAGGCCCCCATGATCCCCAAGTTAGAGATCTTGAAATACCAGCTGCTCAGCCCCAGCTGCTCCATGAGGGCTCCCAGGGAGACCAAGCCACAGGGCCGGAGGGCAGCGAGAGGCTGGGAGGAGCACCCTCGCACTGCTTCCTGCTGGTACCTTGCTTCCGGGAGATCTTCCAGGCTGGACCCTCCAGAGACAGGTCCACGTCAATCTGGTTATCCTTGGTGGCTCTGCCCAGGGTGATCTGGGGAAATGGGGCAGGTGAGGGCTGGGACCTGAGGAATGGGTCTACACAGGCCAGGGAAAAATGAGAAGTCCGGGACCAGAACCAGGAAGGTCGGCGAGGGCGAGCCCAGCAGAGGAGGGCAAGCCGCGGAAGCAGACGGCCTGGGCCCGCTTACCTCTCGAGAGCGCATCAGGTACCGCACCATGCGGCCCCGCAGCACCGCCAGCGTCTGGTTGTCGAAGTCAGGAGAGCTCATGCCTGGGGGAGGAGCAGAGCCCGTGTCAGGCAGGGCCCGGGAAAGGAGGGGGCACCCAGCCATGCAAGCACAGGGGCCCAGGGTGGGGCGAAGGGAGGGGAGGTGCGGCCTCCCCGCCTCCTCACCTGTGATGCTGTCCACCAGCACCTGCCACTTATGCAGCTCCTGTTCCAGCTGTCGGATCTCTCGTTTCTGGCGCCGGTCGGCCACGGTCAGCTCTGGGGGGGGGGGGGGCCGGCAAGGAGGGCTGCTCTGCGGTCACCAGCACCTCGTACTGGCCCTCTGTGCTGGCACAGGCTTCTACCCCCTAACCGTGCCCCCCGGGTACACTCACCATGCTCCAGGACCTCATCTCGCATGTCCCTGTGGGGGAGAAGGACGAATCAGGATCCACTTCCAGCTCACCTGCCACTACCAGCAGGGCCTACTTGGCTCATTCGGGGGTCCCCCAGCCCCTTAGGAGGCTGCTCCTCTGGCCTTGGGCTAGCCTCCTTCCCCAGGGGTGGGGGGTGGGGGGGCTCGGCAAGGAGACCAGGTAACGAGCGGAGCATGGGGCTGAGAGTGGGCTGGGCGCAGTTCTCTGCAGCAGGAGGTAGGGCCCGGCAGCCCCGAGCGCTTTGTCCCCTGCCTGGGGCCCCAGCCACTCACTTGAGCTTACTGTCATCAATCAGGTCCTCTGCGTCGGAAAAGTTGAGCACTTGGTCCCCCTTGGGCAGCGGCTGCACTGAACAAAGGACGGAGAGCTGGTCAGCGCCGCCGCTCCCACTCTACCCGACGCTGCGGGCAGTGACTGAACCAAGGGGCCCAACTGGGAAGACTGGGCCTGTGGGGACAGTTCTGCGCCGAGGGCAGCAGGTAACAGGGCACAAGCCCTATCAGGCAGCGAGCTAGTTTGACACAGAGCGTTCCTGACGTTAGCTAAGGGCAGAGGTGCTTCTAGAAAGAAAAGGGAATTAAAGTTGACCTCCTGTGTGTGTTTTTCCGAGCGCAGAGGCTCTGCATGGCCGTGAACAAAGGAGGCCAGGCTCTGCTGTTCGCACCCCTGAACCCGTGACCAGACACCTACAGGAACGAGCGCTCGCCATGAACTTGGGCCAGGACAGACCCAGGATTCAAGCTCTGCTCTCCTGATTCCAAACCCACACGGCTCCTCTAGCCCATCACACGCTCCCCGACATTTTCTGCCACACGCGGCGGGAGGAGAGGCGCGGCCCAGCCAGCCCCACCACCCAAGTGCCTCCTGCTGGCCGCTGGCCGCTCGCCAACCGCGGGTCAGGGCGTCTTAGGGGTCACGAGATGAGTTGTCATTTTTTCCAAAAATATGAAATGGAATAGAGTATCAGAGTCCATCAGATATGTCGAGGATAGTTTCATGCAAGTTCTTCAGG
The DNA here is from genome assembly GCF_003265705.2 of Callorhinus ursinus. Classification (NCBI taxonomy): domain Eukaryota; kingdom Metazoa; phylum Chordata; class Mammalia; order Carnivora; family Otariidae; genus Callorhinus; species Callorhinus ursinus. The sequence goes on along the minus strand of NW_027397106.1, from coordinate 5,177,304 downwards.
TTTTTCACTGACCAAACTATCAAGGGGCTGGGGCCCCCAAACTCTGAGAGCTGCTGCTAGCTGCTCCCAGGACCGCGGTGACAACTAGCTAGTGGCCAGGACGCCACCGGTTGAGGAGTCTGTCAACCCTGAGGGTGTCGTCACTGCCTGCCCGGGAAGCGAGGGGGGCTGCACAGGAACCACAAGTGCTCCACCTGCCCCCAAGCTCCCTGAGGTCAGACCGTGTGGGAGACAAGGGACTGGGGTGCTCCCCGCTAGCTGGCTCCCCCCGCCCCCCACCACAGCTGCCTAAAACCCCACTAACCTAATGCTCAACCGACTCGAGAGCGAAGCAGCGTATATGCCCGTTCTTAGGGCCTCCTGGCACCAGCCAGCCAAGGAGAAACCCAATACCCACAGACAAGCCTCGTGAGGAGAAAAATTAAATCTCTAAGTTACACGCACCAACTTTCAAAGAAGCTAGCTCTAGGGCGCCTGGGTGGCTCAGTTGGTTAAGCGACTGCCTTCGGCTCAGGTCATGATCCTGGAGTCCCGGGATCGAGTCCCGCATCCGGCTCCCTGCTCAGCAGGGAGTCTGCTTCTCCCTCAAAAAAAAAAAAAAAAAAAAAAAAAAAAAAAAAAAAAAAAAAAAAAATAAATAAAATCGTAAAAAAAAAAAAAAAAGAAGCTAGCTCTAGCAGCAAAAAATAGACTTTACCCAGCGGCCACTCTGTCTGCGGGAATGCAGTGACGCCTGCCCTGAGGCCGAAGCAGAGCCGCAGAAGTCGCAGGAATGAAGAGAGCAGCCCACTAAATGCAGAGATCCCCAGGAAGAAAAGACGGGGCCCTCCCTGACAAGGTTTCCTAAAATCCTCTTGCAGGAGTTTCTTTGAATAACCAGGAGCAGTAGGACCCAGGGAGTAGGTGGAGGGCATAGGCACAGCCTCATTTCCAGCACAGCGGGAACAACTCTGGAGATGCTGACGGGCAATACCGTCCAGAAGCGAGAGCAGGCAGTGTCTGTACTACGACGTAGTGAAAGGCTGACCCCGAGTCCCAGCCAGAACTGAGGAGTTGCACCCAGTTCCGTCACCTGCCCTTCCCAGTACCTGTCATTGGGAGTGAGAGCCTGCTGGTGAGGGAGGGTAAGCAAAGGGCCTTCGGGCCCCCGGGAGGGGAGGAAGGCAGAGGGCCTGGGTGTGAAGGCCTAGTGGGGATTTCTGAATGGCTCCAAAGCAGCGAGAAGGAACAATGAACGTGGAAAGAGGGAAGGGGCAGAAAGACTTAGAAAAAGTACCATCTCCAGGATACTAGCATCTCTAGGGAGGGAAACGGGGAAGGGTAAGCAGTGAAGGGGACTTTCACACTTTATTCATGTTTCAGTGTCATTACGTAATAGTAAAATAGGTCAAAAATGACAACAAACACAGGAAATGGGATACACCTCTGCCATTTGGACTTTTTGCTCGGGATTCCAGGCAAGGCTACCCTTACCATGCTGCTGAGTATCATTCTAGCCACCTTCCTTCCTTCTGGAAGGCAGTAGTTTTGCTGCAGAGAGGTGCAAAACACCAGGGGCCACCGAGGGATCCGTTCCTGGGCACCTGAGGGAAGCCAGGCCCAGACAACCTCACGCACACACAGTGCACCCACTCTGCCAGCTCCCGGAGCCAGTTACCTGTCTGGTCCTCCAGCAGGTAATACTGCTTCATGAGCTGCCAGTGGGCCTGCAAAGCCTTGGCGGTACGGGCCAGGTAGAAGGCATCGGGGTGTCTGTGCAGCAGGTCCTGGAACGTCTCCAAGGTGGGCTGGCTGGTCTGGAGGACAAGGAGCCTGTTCTCAGCATCTGGGTTTTCTCATTCTCGTCTCTGCCTTACCACCCCCACCCCCTGCCCCCACCAGGAGCTGGAAGAAGAGGGAGCCAGTCTTGGCTCTTCCTGAGGACCCCATCCACAAAGGCCCCTGCAGACGTATGAGCACCTGCAGGGCATGTTTCCAGGCAATGGGGCCTCCCCGCATCAGTAGTCTTCCCAGTGGTCAGGCCCCTACCCTGCCTGTCAGCCTTACCGATCCCACTTTGCTCAGCAGCTGTTCCTCAGCCTTGCTAAACAAGGCCTTGCTCTGGATGGCGGCAATGGCTTCTGGGTGCAGCTGTCTCATGGCTTGGCAGGCCAGCCTGGGGGGCGCGGGGGGCGGGGGTTGTGAGAAAGAGGGTAGGTTTGAAGGGAGGATGTCTAGCAATCTGGGGTTCCTGCAGGCCTTTGAGATCCAGAACTAGAGACCAGGCCCTCAACAGGAAGAGCCCAAGGCTTAGCACAGCGCCTGTGGCCTCATGGGTTTGTTGAAAGCATAACACACACAGGCAACTCAGCCAACTGAGTTTCCAGTGTTCACTCCCTTGAAGAGACTCAAAGGCACAGCCCGCAGGGGCCAGTTGAGGGAGACCCTGAGACCAGCTGCTACTCCCTCCCCAAGACCTTCCTCTTTATTTGGCCAAAGCTACCACCCACTGCCCACCACATCCTCTTTCCAAAACTGAGTCCCGCCCACTTCCTGGCTGTCAGGACTGAGGCTACAGCTTAAGTGGCGCTAGGGACTGCGGAGCAGAAGACGGGTGCTAAGCATCCGACCAACTCTGACGATGATAAACGAAGTGGCTGAGCAGGAAGAGTGCACACTGCATGGGCGCACAGGTTTACTTGGAACTTGGACTTTTAGGGGCCTTCGTGTTCTTTTGTTCCAATTCCCTCTCATGGAGAAAGAAATTATGGGAGGTCAGTGTGGAAAGGTTGGGAAGAGACCTGCCCCAAACCACAATGCATACAATGGTGGAACCAGGGCTCCTGGCACTCATTCGGGTGTTTTTTCCCATGCTACTTCTTCAGCTTCCAGAGCCCCTTGCCGCCGGCATCAAGCCAGGACCAGCAGGGTTGGCAGCAGGAAGAAGCTTCCCTCCCAAGCCTGGCTGATTTCAGTATCATCCCAGAGGATGCAAGGTCCCATGAGCCCTGCTTCCCAGGTCCCTCCCTTGGCCCTTTGTGTAATTCTGTCTGTTCCAGGAGCCAAATTCTGCTGCTCCCAGTACCTCCCTGCTGCGGGAGCCAACCCCACTCACTTGGAGATGACAGGATCGTAGAGCAGGGCGTACCAGCGCTCCTGGACCTCCCGGAGGGTGAAGCGGCAGCTGAACTTCACGCCCAGGTGGACTGACGTCAGGTCGTTGGTCTGCAAGGCCCCCGATGGGTTGGCCCCAGCCTGAGAGCTGGGAAGAACCCTTCGCTTGCTACCCCAGGGTGCTGCTGGGCTAGTCTGGGGGCTGGGGACCGCAGGCTGGGGAAGGAGGGGAACGTGCAACCTGCGCTGGGAAGCACTACCTGTAGCACGGCGTTGATGAGCAGGAGGTCATCCGCCGGCTTCCAGCGGCCCAAATCCTTGGTCACCTGAAGCGGTTGTTTGCTCTTCTTCACACGCTTGGTAAGTCCGGGCGTTGGCGCTGGGCTGGGCGGCACAGGAGTGCTAGGGGCCTTGGACACCTGGGCAGAGGACAGGAAGAGACCGAGCTCAAAGCCAGCATTGGGGCAGCTTGGGCTTCAGGCCCTGAGCTTCCCATACTGCGTGTGGCAGCCCAGCCCTCTAGTCCCCCCCATCCCCGAAATACTTCTACATGGTCCTTGACCTTATGGGGTCTTCTCTTTGCTGATGGCACCCTCAACCCCAGAGTGGAGGGTGGGTGGGGAGGATACCAGGAAACCACGCTGACTGGTATGGTGTCTAGGGCCAGAGCAATGCCACCTGGGGGTTATTTTTACACCCAGCAATGCTGGGAACAGGCTGTCTGCTCCCAGAATAGATGCACACTCTACGCCTCCTACACAGAATGTGATACAAGACGCACTGACAGGGTGTGTGTGTGTGTGTGTGTGTGTGTAGGGGGGCGTGCGGCAAGAAAGGGGGAGTAGGGAGAAGAGATGGGCTCCCAGAAAGGAGGGAGCTGAGGATGGGGCTGGGGCCACCGGATGTCCTCACAAGTCTCTTCTGCAGGGCTTTTGCCAGCTGGCAAAGGTGGTGGGGAAATACAAAATCTGGCCCCCACCCCCATACCTCGCAATCTCTCACCTTCTTCTTCTCACTGGAGGAAGGTTCACTCCCTGAACAGCGCCCTGGTTCCACCCCACTGGCCCCCTTCGCCCGGGTAGAGGACTTAGCCAGGCTGCTCTCCACCAGCTCATCATCAAACTTCTTCCTCTTGATGAACCTGTGGAGAGTCCAACCCAGTGAGCATCCCATGTCCGTTCCCCTCGTACCCACGCACACACACCCAGCCTCTGAGACAGCACGGGGTTCTGGCTGGCTGCTAACTGCCCCAGCGCAGTGGACGGGGCACAGAACTGCTACGCTCCTCCCCTCTGAGATGAAAGGGTGCCACGCCACAGATTTCATGTCAGAGACCTAAGATCTTCCTCCCGTGCCCACGTCCCACAGAGAGGGACTTGGCAGGAATAGCACAAAGCTCTGCCATCACTTAGGCCCCACAGGGACTCAAACAGCCATTCCCAATAGTGCCTAAGGCATGCAGCACCTAACATCCTTGCCCAGGCCCTGGCCCTCTGAACCCTTCCTACCTGGAGGAGCTTCTCCGTTTAGGGATGGTACCCAAGGCCTGAGAGGAAGCCCGCTTCTGCCCTGCCAGCGACTCCTCATCCTCTGAGCGGCTGGCAGTGCCTGATGCCATCAGAGATGAATCTAGCAGTCCCTGAGAATCTAGAAAAAAAGAAGTGGTGAACTCAGGTCTCCTAAGTGCCCAGCAAAGCCTTGAGCCTCTGAACATGGGACCCCTCCTCTGCCCCTCCCTCCCCACCCCCAGCCCTCTACCAGCCCTCCTGGCCCTTCCCCTGCTTCCTTGACATTTGAGGTTTTATGGTGGGAGTTCCTTGGCCATCCAGATCCCATCTGGGCTCAGACCTGGCCCAGACCTTCCACGCTGGGCAGTTCTCCCGGTGCCACGTGTCATGTCGTGCAGCACATGGTGCTCAGGTCAGACTGGTGATGCCGACACACCGGGCTCTGGGCATAACTGCTCCCTCTGCCATCAAAATGCAGCCATGCCAAAGAGCGGCAGCTCAACAGCAAGTCAGTCAATTGCGGCCTCTGCCGAGAGGTACGTGGGTGGTGCTGGCCCAGGGGGAGGTGGCAATGCCCAGCCAGGATGAAAAGACATACGTGCCAGGCACGGGGTGGAATCAGCAGATGCTTGGCGCCTGAGCGTTTGGGGAGCTGGCCCGGCCTCATACTACCTTTGTCCATCCTCTTACAGTCCCAAAGCCACTGGTTCCAAACCACAGGGCTAGGAGGAAGGGTCCCACAGGCTCATCCAAGGATTCTGACCAGGTGAGCTTAGAGGCTGAGAGGAGATTCTGCAAAGGAGAAATGAGGCTACCTGAGGCTCAGGTTTCCAACGGGCCAGCCTCACCTCCTTATACTGGAGCAGCTCCCCCCAGGATCCCATAAGCTAGGGAAGACACAAGAAGAGACACAAGGTTCTGTTCTGCCAATATGACACTGATAAACCAACAGCTTTCTAAAGGTCACCAGCATCTTTGAGAAAATAAAAGCTATGCACTCCAGAAAAATGTACAAACACATAGCATTTTACGGGGTCCACAGACCTCTATGATTCTACTCCGAGTCGCTAGGTGAAGGGCCTCGACTATAAACGAAAGCACGAAACAAGGGATTACTGGCTCACTTCTTATCGCCCGTCGCTGCCCACTCAGTTCAGTAGCACCCCCCTTGCCCTCCCAAGCCAAAGCAGGGAAACGGAGATAGAACTCCGATTAGTCCATCTCTCTCTTTTTTCCATTTGCAGCTTTGGCTGAAGATTTAGTGGGTGGTTCCGCGTGGAAGCTAAAAAACGCGGTCTGGGAACTAAGCAAGTATCAACCGCCCTGGGGAGCCTGCTCCTAACCCCGGGAGAACTCAGGTACTGGGGACTCTCTGGGGCGTGCCGCTTGCGGGCCCCGCCCCTTCAGACCAGGGCGGCTCTCAGCACAGCCTTCCCGCCCTGCCCCAGGTGCGCTAGTCACGCCGCTCCGCCCTGTAGGATACGGCTGGATATCCTGACACCTGGGGAGCAGGTGAAGGGCCTGATTACGCGGGCCGAAGGAGGCTAGGTCTGCACCCCCTGCCTTCCCCCACCCCCGTTCTCCCCCGAGTGCACACCCAAGGTGGGGGATTAGTGCAGGTCTGTTCTGGGAGCTCGGGATGAGAGTGGTGAAGTCAGCCCTGCAACTCAAAAGCAAAGCACCGAGTGCACCCCGATGCTTTCGCAGCCCTGGTTTAAGCCCCACAGGCTGGTGGAGAGGGAGGGGGACTAACTCCCAGGCCAAGTCTCACCCCACCTTCGGTTTGCCACCTTTGCGCATGCGTAACATCTCGGACCAGATTCTGGCCCTGTCCGGCCCACGCATGCGCAGATTTTCAGGGCGCTACCGGGGCGGGGCCCCAAACACTGTGGGGGGTCTTCCCCCGCGGCACTCTGGAAAACTCCATTTCGTCCCAAACTCTGCTCAGAACCCTCGGAAGCGAACCGCGAGGTCTCACCATTCCTAGGCTGCCAGCTCCAACAATTTCTCCGCGGCGACAGCAGCAGCCGCAGGGCCAAACCCGGCTTCCGTGAGGCACATCTACTTCCGGGTCTGCGAACTAGGGGCTGCGCGATCCCTTCCGGTTCGCCCCGGGAACGTGACGAAGGGGGCGTGGTCACCGCAGTGACCGGATCACCGTTTTGCTAACAACCGAAATTAAAGGTTTTCCCACTTGGGACAGCATAGGGGGAAACATCAGGGATTATAGGCCCCAGAAAGATTACTCGCTTGGAGAGAGCGATTAAAGGGAAAGACGAGACTTGGGGAGGGATAGGCTGAGGGGCGGGTCTGGGGTAGGGCTGGGCGGGACACTCGACTTCGGTTTCTGAATTCCCACGGGATATAGGAATCTGGTAGTTCAGGAGCTCTTGTGCGTTGATTCCCCCAGCGATTTTAGAGAAATTACTCTGTGTTGGGCTCTGTGCTACGCACAGCACGGGGAGATGATGTGGAGCTCGCTCCAGCCCAGAGATTTTGGCGTACTGAAGGCGGGGAGGTTGATGTCTAAGGAACGGATGGAGGGTCGTGGGCCCGATTCCTAGAGGGAAGAGCCCTGAGGAAGGCCAATGTCAGCCAGATCCCACCAGGACTGCTAGAGGCTGTTGTGGACCCCGGTAGGTAAGAAAGAAGTGCAGAGGAGAATGCCCTGGAGGGAAGCTTGGGATGGGAGAACAAGCCTACCGGAAAAGTTTGGGGATGAGAAACCAAACAGACCTCTAAAAGAGGGTTTCTGTTTGTTTTAGGTTTCCTTGGAAGGGCACAAAAGTGTAGTAGCTCCAGAGAATCATTGCAGCTCGGAATGAGGAAAATCCTAATTCTAAAGCTGTCCAGCAGTTAGGGCGGTCCTTTCAATGGAGGTGTCAACCACATGTCCCCTGGACATTGCCAGTGGATGCAAGTGTCAGGGAGGAGGCTAGCCCTTCTGGCCCTGACAGTGTATGATAGCTCTTTGCTTCAAAAGTCCCCACCTCATTTACTGGCCTGTGATCTTACTTAATAACCTATTTTGTCTCCCCTGAAAGACTGAGTTTTCTGATAAGAGGCGTGTAGACTATACGAGATATCAAGATATCGTATGGTATCTTTACTAGATGAGAGTTATCCAGGAGGTTTCTAAGGAGAGGACAGTTGAGCTGAGATTTGACAGTTGATAGGAGGTCAGTCATGCAAAGAGCTTGGGTACCATGACCATAAGAGGGGACAGCATAGCTGCAAAGCAGAAATGAATTTGGTGAGTTTGAGACACAGGAAGGAGCCCAGTATGGCTGGAGAAGGATGATCAAGAAAAAGAGGGATGGAGATGAGAACAGAGGTCATCAGGGGCAGACCACAGTAGCTGTTGTAGTTCATGCATGGATTTGGGCCTTTCTTCCTAATGCTTTGGAAAGCTCTTAAAGGATTACAAGTGAAGGCATCCTTGCTGTGGTATTTAATTTTTAAGATGATTCCTCTAGCTTTGGAGAAGGATTTTAAAAGAGGAAGCAGAGAGATCAGGTAAGAGGCTATCTTGGAGCAATCCACATGAGAGGTAAGTCCAGGTAGTAGGCTGGGTTGCAGGGGCAGTGGAGATAGACAGAAACAGTGACTCTGAAGTACTTTTTGGAGCTAGAACCACAAGGACTTGCTGATGGATTGGATATGGGATATGAGAGAAGGGGAAGAATCAAGGATAAGACCTAGGTCTTTGGCCTGAGAAGCTGGGTGGATGCTGGAGCCCCCTTTAGAATATATCCAGAATCTGGCCCTATCTCATTGGCTTGCCCACTCTCTCCTGACCCAAGTCTCTGTGATGCCGGCTGGCTGGGCCTGAAGACCCAGAGGAGATCCCGCAGGACCAGTCAAGAGGATCCTTGGCTTTGCACAGGATAGAAATCAAACACAGCTGAGAGGAAATGAGAGCTGTTTATTGAAGATAAGAGTGTGGGTACACACACAGCATCCAGGAGACTCAGAAAGCAAAGAGTGAATTTCCTTACTTAGGGCCTGGGGTTTTTATTTGGGGTGGTGGTCTGGTATTCCCGCATCCAGGAACAAAGGCAAGTGTTTAGGTGTCTTCCATAAATTACTTATGCCCTGGAGCTAGGGGTCTTGATGAGTCAGTGGTCTTGGGAAGTGTTCATGACATCCCGCCCAGTCACACCTTAGATGTTATCTATTGTGAACTCGTTAAATTCTGGACCTTAACAGGGAGTGTCGTGTCTCCGATCAGAGCTCCCCCCCTCCATGAGGGGTGACCAATCAGGTGGAA
>NW_027397106.1:5124137-5168333 GCF_003265705.2 Callorhinus ursinus | reverse complement strand
TATTAAAGTAAAGAGCGGGGGGAGAGGGGGGAGACGCGGCAAGGGAGGGTGTGTGGGGGGGGGGGGGGGGGGGGCTGTATTTAAAGGGGGAAGATGAGATTTGGGGTTGTATGGAATTTCCCCTTTTTTGACAACTTGCCTGGTTGTAAGTAGCCCATTGGTTAGTTAGGGCCTGTGGCTATTTTGAGGTGGATCACCTGATGGGCCTGTCTGTATTCGGCCAAGGGGTTGCTCTGGGCCCTTTTTACATTCCGTTGCTCAAGCCTGTTCCCTAAAAGTGGCCTCTACTAGGAGGACATACATTATCTGTCCTATATGTATAAGGCAGGGGTGCAGGTCCTAGCGAGGACAGGAGGAGGAAATGGGACAAAAAAAGCAGTTTTTCATGGAGTCCCTTTAGTTTTCCTGTCTCACCCTGGATCTGTCATCTCTCACCTGGACCATTGCAGGAGCTGCCTACCTGGTCTCCCCACATTCAGCCTCCTGCCCCTCCCCCAATTTCTAGCTGCTAGGGTATTCCTATTAAAATGGAAATCCCCTCATGTCAAGCCTCTGTTCAAAATCCTCCGTCGTCTTTGGGTTAAAACTTCTGGTCTAGCCTTGTTACTCTAACCTCATCTCCTGCTCTTCTCACTTGCCCCTTTTAAAAAATTTCAGTCCCCATCCCTTGCACTCTCTGCCCCTTCCCTGCTTTGTTTTTCTTCTTGATGTGGGAAACAAAGGCAAAAAAAACCCCTACATTTCCTTGCTACTTAGCAGCTCATTGACAAGTCCTTGAAATAGGCAGAGTGAACTTCCTCTAGGAACTCCACCGCCTCAATGTTAATACTTTGCTGAGGGCAAAAGGCGATCTTAGCTTAACATTACCCTGACCCTGCAGGCTCCTGTGATTCTACTTTAAACATAGAGAAATTCCTTTGGAACTTCCTCTATCTCTACTCTGCAAGATATATGTTAGCAATCATTCTCCAAGCATATGGCCCACTGATAGGCATCTGAAGGGTCACACGACTGAGGGTTTACTAAACAATAGTAAATGACCACTAAAGGTCCTGGAAACCTTGTTTCCAAAATTCCTTAGAGACTTAACGCTGTCCCTAGCCCCCTCCCAACTTAAAAGTATATAGTTAGTCACCAGTCACAACCCCAATGCAGTTCTTTCTGCCTATGGGTCCTGTTCCCGCCCTTTAATAAAACCACCTTTTTGCACCAAAGACGTCTCAAGAATTCTTTCTTGACCATTTGCTCTGAACCCCAACATTTCACATCATGCTTAGCCCTTATCTTCTAATGCGTGATGTAATTTGTTTTTTCCAATTTATTGTATGTCTCCCGAGAGTAGAATGTAAACTCTATTAGGGCAGAGGTTTTTGTTTTATCCACTGTTACAGTAGGTGCCTAACAAATATTTGTTGACTGTGTTAAATAAACTCACAGGAAAGGGGAAGTCAGTGGGAGGAGCAGGGTCCTGTAGGGGTAGACAGGAAGAGTTTTGTTTAGACATGTGAAGTTTGAGATGCCTGGGAGGTGTTTTGGTGGAAGTGTTGAGTGGGTAGGTGGACACACCAGTCGGGGGGGGGGGGGGAAGAGGCCTAGCCTGGAGGGACACAGGAGGGAATCATTATCGTGAAGATCTAGATATTGTGCCTAGGAAAGAGCCTAGACAGAGAATGAGGAAGGTCCAAGGCCAGTGCCTGGGGCACTCCAATGTTTAAGGTTAGGTTTGAGGAGAAGCCAGCAAAGGAACACAAAGAAGAGTGTGGATAAAAAGAAAAGCTAACAATAGCACCAATCATCCAGGCCCCAGTTAACCGTCCCTGGCTCTGGAGTAGTCTTTCACAGTTCGGCCTCTTTCCCTGCTTTACAATGGAGACCACGCTCCTGATTTCCCCTGGATCTTTTTTCAGCTGCTCAGGGCCCCAGGCTGCTGCTCCTGGGGATTAGAATATGGTGGCTGAGAACACAGGCTCTGGAGTCAAACTGCCTGATTTTAAACTTCAGCTCGGGGCGCCTGGGTGGCTCAGTCTTTAAGCGTCTGCCTTGGGCTGAGTTTGGGATTGAGCCCCGCATCGGGCTCCGTGCTCGGCGAGAAGCCTGCTTCGCTCTCTCCCACTCCCCCTGCTTGTGTTCCATCTCTCACTGTGTGTCTCTCTCTCTCTCTCCGTCAAATAATAAAATCTTAAAAAACAAAACAAAACTTCAGCTCTATCAGCTACCAGCTTGTGACCTTGAGCAAGTTACATTGCTTTGCCTCAGTTTCATCATCTGTGGGGAAATAATAGTCCCCACTTCATAGGAGCGTTCTGAGGAGTAAATTACTATTTAAACAAGCAGATAGCATAAAGCAAGTGTTTGAAAATGTTAGCAGTTGCTACCGTTCTTAGGGCTTGGGTCTTAGCATCACCTGCCAGGTCGTCAGTGTAGGACCCAAACTGTGATAGCACAGCCTGTCCCCATTCTGTCCACTAGAGAAGGTCCAGTTTCCCTCTCACCTAAAGCCGATACCTTCTGGGCACTCAGAGGACACAGGATCTATCTGCTATTGGCTCAACTGTAACGTCTTAGGAAGTCAAGTTTAATAAAGCTGTTGACCAGCAAAAAGTTACCTTTGGATTCACAATGCATTTGAAGTCAGCATATACTTGATATCTGCACACGTTTTTGTCTCCAAGGGAAGAGAAACCATCTGCCAAGGAGGAACCTTACACACAGACTGGAGGCTTCTGAAACAGCAGTTGCCAGGGCAGAGAACCACAGACACACTGTGAAACACCCAACTTCACGAACAGGACAAGGTGTACGCATTGCAGTCTAAAAGCCAGTCACACTTAATGAGAAAACCTAAATTATTCCCATTAAAGTTAGATATGCCACAGGGATTGCCCCTGTGACAATTTTTATTTAATACTGCTTTGGAAGTACCAGCCTGCTTAACTACAGAAGAGAAAGAAACGAGGTAAAAAAACTGGAAAAGAGGTCAAAGTATCATTATTTATTTATGAAATGATAACCTACCTGGAAAATCCAAGGACAGCAACTGCAAAACTGATACAAATAAGATATTTTAGCAAAGTAGGTACAAGTTAATATACAAAAAGCCAGTGAACAACACCCAATTAGAAAATATAGGGGAATAAAATATATCCTTTACAATAGCAACAACAAAGTAAACTAACCAAGAGTAATCTTAATGTGCTAGATCTAGGTGCCCCAATACTAAAATGCTAGCAAAGAACACAAAAGGAGGCTTGAATAAATGGAAAGGCATATTCTATTTTGGGGTAGAAAGACTCACTACCATAAAGATGTCAGCTCTCCATAAATTAATCTATAAATTTAACACAATCTAATAAAAATACCAACAGACTACATAATCTGAATATAAAGTTCACATGGAAATTTCTGCATCATGAACAGCCATGAACATTCTGAAAAAGGTTAGTGAGAGAAATAGTTCTACCAGATATAAAACCATTAAAAGCTACAATAATTAAAATGGTATAATCCAGGGGACATTAGCACATACACAGGCAATATGATACAGAGAACCAAACAGAGAATCCAGAAATAGACTCAAGACATTTAAAATGTTAGTGTATGATAAAGATGGCATTGTCTATCAGCAGGGGAAAATGGATTATACAATAAGTGGTATCAAAACAATTGTGTAACTGCCTAAAAAAAAATGTATCTCTGCCTTGGTTTTTACACTAAAATAAATCCATATGAATCAATTGTGTTTTAATAAATGTAAAAAGATACAACCATAGATGTATAATGTCATAGTGGGGAAAGCATTTGTCAGAATAGCATAAAATTTCCCAAAGCATAAAAAAAAAAGACAAATTCTGTCAACATGAAAATCTATAATTTCTGCAGAGCAAAAAACCACCATAAATAAAGACAAATGGTACGCAGGGGGAAGTATCTGCAACTCGTATCATAGACAAAGGGACTAATTTGCTTAATATATACAAAATCCCCTCAAATCAATATGAAAAAGAACAAAAATCCAATAAGAAAATGGGATGGTTAACATAAAAGGAAAGATAAATGGCTCTTAGACATAAGGAAAAATAGTCAACCTCACAAGAAAATTGAAACTACATTTAGATAGCATTTTTAAGCTACAGATTGGCAAAAAATCCAAACATCTGATAATATACCCCTGGCATTGTTGTGGGGAAATAGGCCCTCTTTATGTGTTACTGGCAGAACTGTAAATTGTTGATACTTGTCAAAATTAAAAATGCATATAATTTCTGATCCCATATACTTACACATAAAAGATAAAGTATGTACAAAGTTATCAACTATAGCATTGTTTAGAGTAGCAAAAGTTTACAAACAACTCAAACATCTATCACTAGAAGACTAGTTAAATAAGTTATGGCCTTGGGGTGCCTGGGTGGCCCAGTCGGTTAAGCATCTGCTTTGACTCAGGTCATGGTCCCAGGATCTTGGGATCAAGCCCTGCCTTGGGCTCTCTACTTGGCGGGGAGCCTGCCTCTCCGTCTCCCTCTACCTACCACTCTGCCTACTTGTGCTCTCTCACTCTGTCAAATAAATAAATAAAATCCTTAACAATAACAACAACAAAGTTATGGCCCATCCATACAATGGAATATCATACAGCCAGGCTGAGGAGCTGTCACAAAAATCTTTGTAGGCCATGATTAAACCCATGAAGAGTCATTAAAGAATTTCTTTGCAGGGGTATGGTATAAGATCTGGATTTGAGAAAGATCTCTCTGGCCTAGTATGGAACATAGCTTGCAAGAGTAATACTACAGACAGGGAGGTCAGTCAGTGGCCTCAACTAGGGTGGTCACCAAAGACAAGACATATAAAATGTAGACTGGTTAGGGCTTGGGGATAGACTGGGTATAGAGGTGCAAGAGATGAGGCACTGATGAGACCCCAGTCTCCAGCTTTGGGGGTAGATAGAGAGCAGTGGTTATACATTGAGATACGGAGAGCAAGTGGAGAAGTTGGTTTGATTGGGGAGGAAAGATGAGTTTTATTTGGAGGACTTGAGTTAGAGGTTTTAGTGGGCAACCAGTTGACACATTCAGTTGGGTGTTTGGGTATACAGCTCTAGGACTCAGGAGAGAGACTGGAATTATGGATAAGTTTGGGAGTCATGATCATACAGTTGATGTTCAAAGCCATAGGGGAGGATAAAGTCATTTGGGGACATCCTGTGGCATGAGGAAAGGAGAGAGTCCAGGTATTGGAGCAACCCACAGAGTATGCTGGCAGAAGACAATGAGTTTCTAGAGGAGCCACAGGAGTATAGGGAACATTGGAGGGAAACCAAGTATCACAGGACAGAAGTCAAGGGAAGAATGTAGAAGCATTTTTGTGGTCTTTGTCTCTTACTTGATTATAATATCCTTGACATAAACTGGATTTTATTTTTCTTTGTTTCCTCCCTGTCTGTTCCATCCCTATCTTCAATCAGTACACGGTCTTGCACATAATAGATGTCTGTGAACAGTTAAGGGCATAAATGAGTAAATCCAATCAAAGCTGGTTTTTATACGACTTGGGTTGAAACCTTCGTTGTTGCTCCCCTAGTTGGGTTTCCCAGCATCCACTGTGTAATGTCTCCACATTGTCACAGCTGCCTCTTGAAAGCACAGATCTGGAACTACCACTCCTTGCCTTGAAAATCATCAGCTTGGCCTTCAAGCCCATCCAAACTCAATCCCAGTTTAGCTTAGCTCCTACAACACCTGGTTTCTACCCAACGAACCACAGCCACAGGGACCACTTTCTGCCCCATAAACATGGTCTAAGTAAGCTCACAGTGTTCTGTGCCCTTGGATTCCCCGATTCCCCCACTCCTGCCACCCGTGGTAGTTCTACGGTTCTTCCCTTCAACATTCTATTGAAATCCCACTTAGCCCTGAAGGCCTTTCCAGACCTTTACTGCAAAGAACATCTCCTTCCCCTGTTCTCCATTTTACTTTGCACCTGTACTACTGTATCACTTGCCCTGAACTGTGTTTGTTGTATGTGCCAGCTCCCCACTATTTGCTACTCTGTCTCCACACCGGAGTGTGAAGAGGGATTGTGTCTCAAGATCATCATTACCCATCCAGCACTCAGGGCAGTACACTCAGTACTTGCTAAATGAGTGATAGATGGATGAGTGGATGGTTAAGTCCTTGGTGCAGTACAAGGACCTAATTCTATTTGAGCATGCCAGTGCTTTGCATATGGTCTGTATCCTATGTTTGCAGTGAGATCCTGGGAAATTTGTTTTATTCACTTTTATACCCTCACTGCCTAGTGTAGAGCACAGCCCCACAGCAGGTGCTCAATGTTTAAGGACTCAATAAATAATTACTCATTTAATTTGCTCTCAGAAGCCTCCAGAGAGACCAATGGCTTTGGCAAACGATGTTTTGTATGTGCTTCCTGCCAGTTCTGAGAGCCTGCCTTTGCAGGGCAGTGACAAGTGTGTCTTGTAAACATGGCGCTACTGAGGGACTGTGAAGTGTGGCCGACACATCAAATTAGGGCTGTTATATTGGTAAAGAGTTTAACATGAATATGTGGCTCTCTGGGCAGAAACACAGCCCAGAAGAAAAAGTAGGTAGCTCAACTAAAGAGGGATGGGATCACTTGTTCCTTAGGGAGAGTCTGACTTGGATTCTGTGTGCACAGCCCTCTGTGCTGGGAGAAGCTGTGAAAGCAACTGGGCATCTGCTTTTCCAGAGTCTAAGGTCTGGTGGGGCTGAGGACAGGGCCGTCACTAATCCCAGAACAAAGGCAAGGTTGACCAAGGCGGGGTGATGCCTGAATAAAGGGGGTCTTAGGGAGGATTAGGAGGGGCTTCCTGGGCGGAGGGCATTTGAGCTCCCTTACTAAGCTTTCCTGAATGGGATGGGAATTGTTTTTTGTTTTTTTTTAAGATTTTATTTATTTGACAGAGACACAGCGAGAGAAGGAACACAAGCAGGGGGAGTGGGAGAGGGAGAAGCAGGCTTCCCGCCGGGCAGGGAGCCTAATGTGGGGCTCGATCCCAGGACCCTGGGACCATGACCTGAGCCGAAGGCAGATGCTTTTTTTTTTTTTTTTTAAGATTTTTATTTCTTTGTCAGAGAGAGAGAGAGAGAGAGAGCACAAGCATGGGGAGCAGCAGAGGGAGAGGGAGAAGCAGGCTCCTCACTGAGCAAGGAGCCCGATGTGGGACTTGATCCCAGGACCCTGGGATCATGACGTGAGCCGAAGGCAGTCGCTTAACAACTGAGCCACCCAGGCGTCCCCGAAGGCAGATGCTTAACGACTGAGCCACCCAGGCACCGCTGGGATGGGAATTGTAATAGCTTCCGACTGGTCTCCCTGCTTCCCCCTCCCAGCCTTCATCACTGTTCTCGTTACTGTAGCCAGAGTGATGCTTTTGTCCCGCACCAGTTTGGTTTTTTTTTTTAATTGAAGCATAATTGACGCACAATGTCACATTAGTTTCAGGCGTACCAGAGCCATACTCTTGAAGTGTTGCTCAGAGCATGTCATTCATTTGCTCAAAATTCTGCAGTGGTTCCCATTTCATTCAAAATAAACATGGCTCCTGTTCGTTCAGAGTGAAAAAGAAGTCCTCACCGTGGCCTGCAAGGTGCCGATCACTGCAAGGCCAGTCATCTCTTCCTCATCATTCCTTCTCTTCTCCCACTCATTCACCTGCACCAGCCACACCGGAGACTTGCTGGAACTTGAGTTTGGTGGACATGCTCTCACCTCGGCTGTTCCCTTGCCTGGCATGTTCTTCTTACCCCATGGCTCACATCTGACCTCTGCAAGACTACTCAAATGTCACCTCATTGAGCCCTGACGGGACCTATTTTAAATGGTAACCCCTTTATTCTGGTACCTTACCCTCTTGAAACGTGTTTCTCCGTGGCCTCTTTTACCATCTAATATAAGGTGTATTCTATTAATTTTTAATTTCTTGTCTGTCCCCCTCCCCCGCAAAGGAATGTAAACTCCATGAAAGCACTTTTTTTTGGGGAACTGTATCCCTCATGGCTATCCCTTTTTTTTTCTTCAGAACTGTATCCCTCATGGCTAGAACAGTGTCCAGTATTAAGTGGCCAATAGATATTTGTTGAATGAATGCGCATGTGATGCAGGTTTGAGGAAGTCTACGGGAAGGGCCTCCTGGCAGAGTTCCTAACAGACAGTTGCCTGAAGAATCATTTGCAAGGAAAGCTCTCTGAACTGCAGAGCTGAGGACCCTGCAGGGGTGCTCAAGGGAGAAGGTAGTGGCCCCCACTGAGGGAGAAGATTCCGGCTACCAGGAATTATCTGTAGGATCCAGGGTGCAAGGTGGGTCAGGAGTCTCTTGTCTCTTTCCCCTACCTTTGCCATACTTGCTCTCCACACTCAGCCGAGCACCTTCTCAGGGGAAGCCCACCGGCTTCACTTTCAGCAGTTGCCATATTTTAAATCCAGCCCTCTGACTCCAAGCCAGCTGAGGCCCTGAAGCAAGCTCTTTGCCGCCTCCCTGTGGCTCCTGTCGTAAAGGAACTCTCTTCTGGAAAGAGGCCACAGAAGGGGCAACACAGTGGGTGAGGGGGAGGAAACATGATTCTTCCTGATCCCATGGCGACCCTGAATGATTGGCAACTGTCCACCTCTCACAGACATTGCCACCCATGACGATGACCATGCACTCAGCAGAGCCCTGACAGGGGGCCTTTTGTTGTTCCAGGTTGGTCATGTTTGGGGAAAGGATTTGGAGGAACAGGCAGATCCCAGGGCCTACCATGATGGGCACTGAGGCCGGTCAACTAGCATGTCTAGCCTCTACCTACTCTGCTTTTTTTTTTTTAAGATTTTGTTTATTTATTTGAGAGAGAATGAGAGATAGAGAGCACGAGAGGGAAGAGGGTCAGAGGGAGAAGCAGACTCCCCGCCGAGCAGGGAGCCCGATGTGGGCCTCGATCCCGGGACTCCAGGATCATGACCTGAGCCGAAGGCAGTCGTTCAACCAACTGAGCCACCCAGGTGCCCTACCTACTCTGCCTCCTTCCAACTCACAGCCAATCAACAGTCTTTGAGGGGTGATGTGGCCACAGTCAGCTCAAGGTGGGGTGTGTGTAAAGAGGGGAGGGCCTGGGTGTGGCCTGGGGTGGGGAACAGGGGGTAGGGGGTTGCAGATTGTGAACTGGGGAGCTGGTGCCCTGCAGGATGCTGCTCACTTGCAGCCCACTGTGTTTTGCAGGTAACAGAAACCTGCCCAAGCTGCTATCAGTCTCCAAATGGGGAAACGTCCTGCAATGCTCCTGGGTTGTCCTGTGGACCTATAAGGCAGAAATACAGCCTCAGGAACCATCTGGTTGAGTTTCTAATAAGACTGTTTCTTATTTTTCTGTGTAATTTGTTTTATTTTCTGGCTTCTTTCTTTTCCCTCCCTCCCTCCTTCCTTCCTCCCCACTCCCTCCCTTTCTTCCTTCCTTGAGAGTACGCAAGTGGGGTGGGGGACAGAGGGAGAGAATCTTAAGCAGACTTCCCACTGAGTGCAGAGCCAGACAAGGGACTGGATCTCATGACCCTGAGATCATGACCTGAGCCAAAATTAAGAGTCTGAAGCTCAATTGACTGAGCCACCCAGGCGCAACAGCTTTCTGGCTACTTTCAAGATGTTCTCTGATCTTTGGTTTCAACAGTTTGACTGTGATAGGCTTAGTTATGTTTTTCTTCCCATTTATCCTGTTTGGGGTTCTCTGAGCTTCTTGGAGCTGTGGTTTGTTGTCTTTTGTTAATTTGGGAGATTCTGAGTCATCATCCCTTCAAATATTTCTTCTGCCTCATTTTGTCTCCCCTCTTCTTCTGGGACTTCCATTACATATGTGTTCAGCCAGTTGTCATTGTCCCATACATCTTGGTGCTCAATTTTGGGTTTGCTCAATTGTTAGTTTGCTTTTACTTTTTGTGATACAGTTTGGTTCATTTTTGTTGATCTAACATCAAGTTCACAGATTTTTTTTCCCTCTGCTTTTGTCCAGTTTGATAAACCTGTTGAAGGAATTCTTCATCTCTGACATTAAGGTTTTCATTTCTAACATTTCCATTTTTCCATTTCTTTTTTATAATTTCCTACTCTGCTCAAATCCCCCATTTGTTATGTATGTTGTCCACCTTTTCCACTAGACTATTTATAGTAAATATACCTATTTCAAAGTCCCCAATTGATAGTTACATGTCAGCCATGCTTTTAATTTATTATTTTTATTTTTTTATAAGATAACACCTCCAGGGGTAGCTGGGTGGCTCAGATGGTTAAGCGTCTGCCTTCGGCTCAGGTCATGATCCCAGGGTCCTGGGATCGAGCCCCACATTGGGCTCCTGGCTCGGCGAGGAGCCTGCTTCTTCTCCCTCTGCCTCTCTCCCTGCTCATGCTTTCTCTCTCTCTCTCTCTCTCAGTATCTCTGTGTCTCAAATGAATAAATAAAATCTTTAAAAAAAATTAAAAAAAAAAAGAAGATAACACCTCCAATCATGGAGTCACAGCCATCCTTTCTCTGACTTTCCAAGTTGACCTCCCCAGTACATGGAAGACAAGACCAGGCATGGCTTTCCTCTCTCTGGCTCTTTGGCTGGGTTGTCTTCAAAAAGGTTTTTGTCCTTTCCACTTTACCAACACCTCCTTGCAGGTCACACTTAGGACTTAAAGCAGACCCTTTCCTCATGTCCCCTTCTCCACATTAGTGTTGGTTCATCATCTTGGAGGCCCCCAAGGCCACAGGCCACGCAAGCAGAGCTATGGCCAACCCCCAAATCTGGCTCGAAGAAATATGCCAAGAAGTATTCTTTCCCATGCCTTGGGCTTCCTGGAGTTTTTTGGGGGATGGAGGCGATATCTTATTAGACCAAGTACATCAAGTTTGCTCTGAAAAAAAAAGTGAAGCTTATGTATAATATCAAAAACCTAATAACTAGAAATACACCATATATATTACATATCATCATAGAGAGACAGAGGTAGAAATGTCCCTCCTTGGTGTCCAAACCTCTTGGCTTCCCAGGTGGGACAATCCACAACTTCTTTACCTTCAAGGAGATGAAACTGTCAACAAAGCAGAAGAATCTGTCAGACACTCAGCTCGCTTGCCAGGGAGCTTGCTAGAGGATGTCCAGAAAGTCAAAGTCTGCCATCACTAGAGCGGATGTAGCCACTAGGCACCTTAAGCACAGTGCCAAGGGCCTATAAAAATGTATGAAAGCCCCGAAATGTCATTGGCTTCAAAATACAAACATGTAAAAATATTAATATGCAATTGTTGACAAAACGTAATACTGTCAGTTTCATTACCCTGTCAAATTTAGTATTAAAATATTCTCGTTCCATTTACAAAACTTGTTAGATTTCATCCCTATGCATGAAGATCGTTGAGAAGTCACAGCCAACAACATGTTAAAAAAACTCAGAGCCAGTTATTTCCAAAGCAAAGTTATATAAATCCTTTCAGATTATGTAAAGCAGTACATTTAGCGTGAGGGCATTTTATTACGTGGGATACAATTGGGGTGAGGCCTCTCAAGAAAGAATAAGCCCGGGACCTGAAAGGCCAGGAGCGGCATGGCCGCCACAGTTGTTCTGTGTAAGACCTGCGTCAGGAATGCCCCTCACCTTCCTCCCTGGCCAGGCATCCTTGCTGTATGCTAAGCCGTTGCTCAGTAGTCATTTTCTACTCTGACATCATCCAAAGGCCAGCTGTTCACGTCCCATATCCTCCTCTTCCTTCCAGAGTCTCGACCTTGAGTAGAAGCCAGGATGGGGACCATTCCTGATAAACAGAATCACTGGATTTCGGGTTTTCTGAGGACAGGGTCATTTCCTGACCAACGTCCCTAGGCCAGGTGTGGCTGGGCCAGTGGAGAAAAGGGGGAGGGACAAGGCTGAGTGCAAGATGGGCAGATGGCTGGGTGCCAGGGAGAGTGGGGTGGGCGGTGGTGCTCGTTAGCTGAATGAACTCATGGAAGTAGCGTTGTCACTGGATCGAAGACAATTGCCAGAGATGGCCTCCTTGGCCCACACCATCTAGATTTGGAACCTCTGTGTCTCCATTTCTTCCACCTGTGTCCTCACTCCTCAGAGCCCTACACGCCTCTGCCTCCCATCCAGTGGCACTTGGCCTTGCCTGGTACTCGATATCTCCTTTTGTTCTTATCTTCTGAGCATTCTGGCTAATCATCAGCACATCAGTTACTCATTTGTCCATGTCTCTGATTCAAAGAAAAGTTACTGGTGCCTACTGTGTGCCAGGCACTAATCGTGGCCGTCTCAGCTTGGTGGCTCCCAAAGGGCGGAGACACCACTGGCGTCCAGGTCAGGGGCCAGGTAGTCATGGAGCTGGTTCCAAAAACGAATTGGGGAGGTGTGCGTTTCAGCAACAACACAGAAATCTTTAAAAATACATACCTCTGTTTTATTAAAAGTGTAGTTTGGGGACTGAGGGAGGAAAGTAGTGTTTCTCAAAGTTCTAGGACTACTTAGCAATACCCAGGATGTTTGTGTAAAAACACCAGCTGGGAACCTGCATTTGAAACAAGCTTCCATGTGATGTTTAGTCACCCTGAAGTTTGAGAATCACTGACTAAGGGATGGAATGGGGACTGAGATTGTCTCAATCCTTCTGGCTTTTTAGGGTTCCAGGAAAGGACTCATTTGACTTTTTACAAACAAGCTCAGCTGACTCATCTGGGGCTTCCTGGCGTTCCTTTCTGTCAGCCACCAAGACACTGAAAGAGTTAATTCAATTATGGGTTGGAGAGCGCTGAGACAAGGCCCCAGGATGTGAAGGCCCACCCAGCCCACCCAAGAGCTTCCCTCATAGCCTCTGGGAGACAGTGCAGGGCGGTGCCCAGACTGGATCCGGACGTGGAGCTGCTTACTACCATAACACTTTTGCCACATCCGAGGGGCTCTGCTTCTCTTCTTGGCATCTGCCTCTTGGCTCACATCACAGAGTACTTCATCTTCCCTCCCCTCATCCTTCCCTGGTCCTTCCTTTCCATCCACATTCCTTCCTCTCCACTCCCCTCTGATCTCCTTCCCCAGGAACCAAGCTACCAGCCCTCTCCTTGGTCTGCAGCAGGTTGGAGGTCTGTGTGGGTCTGTGCTCACTGCGTCTTGGCCGTGCACGTGAACCACTGTATGTTAGAGGTGCAGGAATAGGCCACGGGCCACAGAGGGCAGAGCACTTAGAGTCGGGCTTAAGATTCTTCTGCAACTGCACACAGTGTTTGGTGTGTGTAGGTACACAGCTACCTCACCTACCTCACCACCTCACAGGGAGCCCGGGGGGAGATGTGTATAAGACAAAGCAGAGACAGCTCTTGGAGGAGGGGGTCTGCTGGTTTTTGAGGGACAGGGCCTTTCTAGCATCCCAACCCATGGAGGGAAGATGAATAGCCCTTCCCCACATTCCGAGGGGACACCCCAGGGGCCTGTGGATGCAACAGGCTGTCCATGGCAGGCAGGAGAATGGGGCAGGTGGTGTGCAGCCTGTCCTACTTAAGAAACTAGATGGTGCTGTGACCTGGGCCTCGGGGAGCTGGTGAGGGTGACATGATCACAAAGAAGTGAGGGACCTGGGACCGCACAGCAGCTGGTTGTGAGGATCCTTGGTGAGCCAGGGGCAGGCAGCCAGAAAGAAGGTAGGAGTGGAAGCAGAGTGTGTCTCCATGCATGGAGCCCTCACAAAGAAAGCAGCATGGCCACCTCCCCGCCGCCCCCCAGGCAGCAGTAGCCTGGGCGAGTGGCAAAGAACTTTCATTGGAGAGTGGCAGATTCTCACACCACAATAATGGGGTCCCAAGACAACACGGGGAGCCCCTGCACTGAACCATCTAGGACCAGCCTGACACACAGGGAGGGGGAGCCCACCTGGGATGTGGAGCAAGACAGAAGAAGCAGGGCTTTGTCTCTACACCTGATAGTATGATACACTGAATAAACTTGTATGGAGTTAAGAAAGGGGGGAAGAAAATTGTATTCACCTAAATTCCCCTGGAAAGGGGAAGCTGTCTTTGCCAGGAACAATATTTTGATAAGTGCGTAAGCCTGAAGCTGAGATCCCAGTGGAGGCCTGGGTGTGGGTGGAACGGCTCTGCAGGAGATAGGAAGGAGTCTTTGAGTTTTGCATGTTATGCCAGAGAGAGGGGGAAGAAAGGAAGCTGTTGTTTTGTGCTGTTCACTGTGAATCCTTTTCCCCATCACCACCACCCCCCCTAAATTTTCAAGGGTCAAGTGGAGTGTGTATTCTTGATATTTATGTACACATATTTATGTGTGTGGGAAGAACAAAGGGGTTGGGGCCTTAGATTCAAACAGATGCCAAGCAAAGCCCAGGCCCTGGCAGGGATGCAGAGAAAAGAGGAGCTCGGAGAGAAGAGACTCTACTATGGGGGGGGGGGGCTTGGGCAAGTTTAGCCAAATCTTAGCGGGGCACAGCCCCAGCTGATCCCTGGGTTCCTGAGTTCTGCCACAGTGTTGTTTTGGTTACTCTCAATTAATTCTGTTTGCTTTCTCCAACTCAGCTGACAACATACACATATACAGACACAGACATATCTCTTAATCATTCTCCAGGAACTGGAAGCCAGGTGTCTATGTACTAGCTGGGACCCTCAGGCCCACTTCAGAGCAGAAGCAGAGCCAAGGACCAGCCTTGTTTGATGTTACCATGTCATCCTGTCTTCTCTATAAGTCCCCGTCTGGAGGACAGGACAGCAGCAGCATCTTACAGCCTTGGTTCTGGTTAGAGCTAGACTGGCAAGCATCAGTGCCCTCTCCCTGTCAAAGATCTGTAATTGGGGCAGGGCCAGGGCTGCAAGAGGCAGCTGGGATTGGTTCTAAAAATCTTAAAAGGCTCCTTGAAAGAGCCTTGAGTCTTCAACAAGTGACATCTTCAAGCCCAGAGAAGCAAAGGAGAGTTGAACCTTCCTAACTAGAAAAGCCTCTTGTTGGCCCACTGAGTCCCACCTCTTCCCCTCAGCTGCTCTTCCCGGGAACAAGGCAGTAAGGAAACGAGAGCGCCAAAGACAGGCCCAAGCCCGAGCCTCAGGTTCATCACGGGATTCTTGGTCTCCCTCATCTCTCCATTCCTGCATCTGGTTCTCCTTGAGAACCACCTCCAGGCCTAGGGCAGAATTCACCTCCTGAGCCAACTCATGTGCAGCTCAGGCAACAAGTGGGAAGTTAAGACTTGTGTAGTGATCTTCTGAGATACTACGTGAAGTCCTCTGAGAGAACTAGAATGGTGGCATGGGGACCCAAGCTGATGGCTGATGAGGTAGGTGAGCATCTCTCTGTCTGATGTGGTACAATAAATGAGGTGGTTATGAATGTCTGGAAAGAGATCTCTTGGGCAGTTGGACAGAGACAGTATGCATTCTGCCCCCTGCTCTTGGTGGGAAGGTGTCCCCGAATCCAGATTAACCATCCAGGCTTGCACCTTACCCGGCCTTGAGAGACCTTAAGCTTCTGCGGTAGGAAGAATGCACATCCAAGGCCAACAGCCGGGGAATGTCTGGGCACCCTCCTAGCTGGCCCCAGGGCAGGCTGGGGGGAGTCCTCTTTTCTATTGGGTGACTGGAGGAGGCCACGTCTGTTCTCCAGATGGCCTCCATCTGGTTCTCCTGTTGGCTGGGGTGTGGAGGTTGAAAGTGTAGAAAGAGACAAAGAGTTAGATACACAGAGGGAGATGGAGAAGCAACAAGCTCTCCAAAGCTGTAAGGCCCAAAACATCAGGTCTTGTTTTCGTTCCCTCTCAAATAGTTGTCACCACCGTCCTGTCACCTCTCTTCCCCTTCACCCTAAGCCTCACCTCCCTGGGGCTCCTCTGGCTGAGGAGCTGCTGGAAGAGAGCTGGGATAGCCTCTGTTCTTCCAGGCACATGCCCCAGGGCTGCCCTGCAGAGGGCCATACTAGGGGAGGATGTGGGTCTCCTTGACCACCCAAAAGCTCATGGTATCTCTTTCTGAGCCTGGAGGTTACACGGTGGGAAGGTATCAGGCTTATTTATATGGGCAGATCAATAGCAGGTGCTGGACCAACAATGCTCAGGGCAGAAATGGTTCTAAGCCCTCAGCTGTGGGTCCTCAGAATCCTTCAGTTGCAGTTTGAAACCTACTTGGCCAGGCTGGCTTCTGAAGCCCACTTCATCTCATAACACACACACACACACACACACCACCCCCGCACCCCCCGCATCTGGACCAATGGCCAGAGCCGAGCAGGGCGGCTGAGGAGACAGGCGTCTTGCAACTCATGAGGTGAGCTCGGCCTGTCTGTGCCCTCACCAAGCTGCCAAGTCTCCCCAGTCTGGCCACCCCCAGTCTCGATCCCTGTCTCCCATCCTGCAGGCTTCCCGTTAGCTTCCCGGCACATACCGGGCCAGGTGCAGGGGCACACATTCCCAGTGCTTGGATGTGAGGTGCTCTGGGGACGGCTTGCAGGAGGGGCCACAGGAGTAGATGCGCCGGAGAAAGGAGCGGGGCGCCTTATTTTTCCTCGACTTCGGGTTGGTGGTCACCGGAGTGTGCAGATGAATGTTCCACTCCAGCTGGAGCTAGAGGAACCAGCAGAGAGGCATCAGGGAGACAGGCATGTATCCCCTCTCTAGAGCATAGCCTGACCCAGGGCTGAGAAGAAAAGGTAAGCCCCAGGGAACCCCTCCAATCAGAGAGCCCTGGGACCCCCGAGTATCAAACTTCCTAAAAATTCCTTGAATTATTATTTGCTAGGTTAGTCCCTGTTTTCTCCTTTGCTGTGGAGAAGCTGGACAGGGAGTGAAACAGCAAGGAAATAAACTAAAGGAAACCAGAGCAACGGGAACTCGAGAGAGCACTCAGGGTTCATGACGTGAGGCCAAGTTGTGCCTAGAATGCTCTGGGTATCTTTTTCTGGCATTGTGTGAGGAGCTGAGGGAACCCTCCCAGCCACCCAGAGAACTGTCATATGGTCCCTTTCCTTCTCACCCTCAAAACCAATGTAGTGAGACCCCAGCATGTGGGTGCAGAAGACAGCTCTGACCAAGCCGGGAGAGCAACCAGAACCCACAGGGGCAGGGACAGAGGGACCCATGAAGGAGGGAGACCTTGAGCACGAAGCCAGGACTGCAGAGTCCAGCTGCCTCCCCTCTCCAGAAAAGTCTGTCTTCTACAGCTCTTTTTGAGGACTTCTCTCTCTCTCCCAGCCTCCCCCGTATGTGGAAACTGGAAAGCTGCCCTTCCTCCCACTCGGGTGCCTCCAGCCTTTGCCTCCTCCTGGCTCAGAGGCTTTCACAACTGTCCTCTTAGTTCCCTTCTGCTGCCCTGCCCCCAGTCCCACCCCACAGCCCCACTG
Source organism: Callorhinus ursinus (assembly GCF_003265705.2). NCBI lineage: Eukaryota > Metazoa > Chordata > Mammalia > Carnivora > Otariidae > Callorhinus > Callorhinus ursinus. Next base: position 5,150,968 of record NW_027397106.1, on the reverse strand, counting down.
GCTCACTTCCTGGCCCCATCCCCGCTGGGGGCACCGACCCCTGGCAGGGGAGGCCCACCTTGGGGAACAGGGTCGCCATGCTGTTCAGACACTCTCGGTGCTTCTCCTCCAGGTCCTTCTGCTTGTCTGCCCAGGGCTGCAGCCAGAGGTTCTGCAGGTGGTCGATGTTTTCCAGGAAGATGTGGAGGTTCTGGGCCTTGTAGGTAGTCCCAGTTTCTTGCATGACTTGTATGTGGTTGATCACTTCCTGTCTGGGAAACAAGGGAAGTGACTTAGTGGGTGAAAGAGCCTCCTGCTCCCGCAAGTCTGTTAAGCAGGCAGGACTCCTTGCTTGTAATTCCTGACAGCAAGGAGAGCAACAGAGGTTGGTGAGAGCCAAGGAAAGCAGGAGGCAGAGAAGTGCGAGGTGGTGGCAGGTGGGGAGCCTCGGGGCCCGGCTGGAAACAGGAAGAGAGAGTAAGGCAAGCAGGGGAGCATAGTAGGTGCATTATGGACAGGGCGAAGGGAAGAGAGGAAGAAATAAAGTAGCGGGCTTAGAGGAAAAGCCCACAATGGAAAGAGCAGAGTGTATATGCAAGTGCCTGACCTCCCAAGGCCCCAAGGTCAGACACCCTTTGCCAGTCCCCTCCCTCAGGGGGCCTTGTCTGGGGTGACCTCTCCATCCCCATTTGCCCTGCGCTCTTCCTCTCCATTTGGGTGTTGGCTCTGCTCACACCCACACACGGCCGTGGGCGTGGGTGCCAGGGAGTACCTACCGGAGGCTCTGGAAGCGCCTGTACAGGATGTACCTATGGCACAGGCACTGCAGCCGGAGCACGCTCAACTCCATGGTGGTGGTGGTGAGCTCCAGCACCTTGCTGCGCAGGGAATGGGGCAGCCCCAGCTCAGCCTCCTCACTCAGGAGCTGCAGGTTCTTCCTCAGGGCCTCTGCGTCCATGTGGTATACTTTCCCCTTAAGAGCTACCAGGGAGATTTGCAAGGGAGGCCGGGACACCTTTTGGATGGATGTCCCTGTGACAGGGAAGGAGGCTGATTTCTTGGGCTTCGTGAGACCCTGGGAGGCCCATGGTTTCTGGGTAGACTTGGCGGAACTCAGGTTCCTCTGCTTTCTGCGGGCAAGCTGCTGGGTATTAGGGGACCTGGGCCAGTGTGGCCTCCTGACTTGGTGAGCAGACTGGGCGCCGCTTGGGGGAGGCACCAGTGATGCCTCCGCCACGTCCTTCCACCGCCCGGTGGTCGTGAAGATCATCCCGTCCACGTCCTCCTCCAACCGCTCCGGCTCTCTCCGTGGGCCCCCCTGCTCCTTCGCCTGCTGGCCCAACCTCCGCTGCTGCTCCCTTGCCGCCTCCTCCATCTCCCACTGCTGCAGCTTCTTCTGGTGCTCCTGCTCGAGCAGGGCCCATTTCTTCTGCCGCTGCAGCCACATGGCCTCCTCCTCCAGCCACAGCTGCCTCTGCATCTCCCAGCTGAGTTCCTCTTCCCAGTGCGCCACCTTACTCTCCAAGGCCGCCTTCTTGGAGCTCTCTGGGGACAGCTGCATCCCAATATGGGACTTAATTTGGAGTTCTTCCTTCTCCTGGGCTGCTTTCTGGAAGTCCTTCTGGTTTTTGACTTGGTGGCCTGGGCTCTCTGCCACAGGGCCTTCCCATTTCTTAGGAAACTTGTGATCCACCAGGGACAGCAACACGGGCTGGAGACGTTCAGTGTCCTTGCTGCTGTACACATCTGCAATCCTTGAGTGTGTGGTCATGGTGGAAAGTGGCTGGGACGTTGAAGGCCTAGTACCACTGTCCCAGGCTTTGGCCATGGAACCTGGGGGCAGTGACAAAAACAACCACTCCTTCTTGGGTTCCTGTTGGGTTTCCTCCATGACTGTTTCTTTCTTTGGGAGGGTCTCTTTCTCAGGGGGCCCCAGGGAGTCGACCAAGATCTTGGCTGGCTCTTCTGCTTGATCTCTAGCAGACTGAGCCTTCTTCAGCTGGAACTCTAAGGCATGCTTTATCAGGAGAAGGTCATGGTATTTTCCCCCTAGAATTTCCACCTGCTTTAGTAGGGCATCCCTCTTGTTCTGGAGAACTTTGAGGGAATTCTGGAAGTAGAGCCTCTGGCTGCTGAGTTCTTTGGTCATCTCTATTTCCAGATTCCTGTATTTCGTCTCCAGGTTACTGTTCTCCTTGTGCTGGAGGGTCAAGGCCTTGTTGAGGTTCTCCACCACAGCAGACATGTACCTGATGGCTCTGACCTCCCCCTGGTTGAACATGGTGGAGTCCAGGAGCTCCTGCAGCATGGACGTCACCTCGGAGACCTTTGTGCACGTAGTATGCTTGTCCTGGAGCATCTGCTCTGGGCTCAGTGGCTGAGGGTAGGATGCAGATCTGGGTGGGCTTTGTTCCCACCAGCCCTGCCAGAAGGTGTGTTTGGGTACTAGGAGAGGTAGAGAGAACAAAGGCAACATCCCGTGGGTGCCACAGATTATACTGATTCTCTACACCCTGCTTGGCCAAATTCCCCATCCAACCCTCTTAGGCCTTTGGCAAGAATAAGGAGCTGAGGCAACACGTGAGGCCAGGGAGATGTTATCAGGAGAGGTCTCTGCCAGGCTCAGAGCTTGCCCAGAGCTTTCCCATTAGGGTCTGCCAGCTCCATGACACCTGCAGGGCCCACAGGGCCTGAAACTATTCAATTCAGTTCATCTCAGTTCAATGTACTTCTGATCCTACATATTTCTCTGAAGTAAAGTTACTTTTCTAATCATGCTACTTCCCAGCCTCAGTATCCATGTTTGGCTCCCTACTGCCAACTACCCAAACTCTGGAAGCTTACCTGGTACTTAGATTCCAGATCACCTCAGAAGCTTTGTTTCCCTTTCCTGTTACCACTAGACTATGTAGAGAATTTATCACATGGTTCTGCAACTGTTCACATGTTGGGTTTTTTAAGGACTAATATCTTTTTCCATTTGGGGGGTCATGAACTCCTTTGATACTTTGATGAAACTCCTTTGACTGGACCTCATCCCCAGGAAAATGCACATAAACACAGACTGTGCACTCTGTTCAAACCAGTTCATAGACCTCGGCTCCTCAGGGCTGGGTCATGGTCATAGCGGTATCCCCTTGATCTACATACGTAGGGCTGCTAGAGTGATTCTCTTGGATCATCCATTCACTTGCCCATTTGACGAACATCACTGACAGAAAAAGCATTGGCTAACTTTGGATGAGGGGCTAAAGGGTATATGAAATTAAGTGGTAGTGAAGTCAAGCTAGCATTTAGCTAATATTGTCAGAGGCCATATGGCCTAGTGGTTCAGAGCTTGAATTCTGGAATCATATACCTTGGGCTTGAATCCCATCCTTACTACTTGCTTTAGGCAAGTTTCCTAACTTCTCAGTGCCTCTGTTTCTGAAGAATGGGGATAACCACAGCATCTACTCATAGGACTTCACTAGATCATGCATGTTTAGGGGCAAGCACAGTACCAGGTACCTAGTAAGTGCTCAATAACTAATTCCTAAGAAGAAACGAATAAAACACAGCCTTTGCCCTCCAGGAGTTTATAATCTAGCAGGGAAATCAATATACAAATAACTATATTTCAAGACTTGATGTGCTAAGGATTGTAGGAGAGACTGTCTCCTCCTTACCCACCCTTCCTTGCTTCTTCCCTCCCCCAATTACCGATCTTGCTTGATAAGGATCCTGGCTATGAGAATCAATGACAAAACACTAATGTGACCTACTACTTATTAAGCCCTGAGCATGTTCTAAGCCTGGTGTCAGATGCCTCAGGCCCAGTGGAACCCTGCACTTGGGCAGGATGCTCCTCACTTTGTATATGAAGAGAATGAGGTTCAGAAAGATGAAACAACTTGCTCAAAGTCACACAGCCAGAAATTGGCACATGGGATTCAAACTCAAGTCCATCTGACTGTGAAGCCCATGCTCTTGAGTAAGATTAAGAAGCTGGAAAACCTAAGTGTGGGGTCTGGTTTTGCCACAGTTTTTGTTTGTTTGTTTGTTTGTTTGTTTTGTTTTCTTTTGTGGTCCTTTCTCTTCTCTGAGCTTTAGTGTTCTCATCTACAAAATGTAGGAGGAGTTCAATAATCTCAGGTCCCTTCTAGTGCTGATATAAGTAAAATTTCAAGGTTGAGCTGTGTTGTTGACTGACCATTTCTGGAGCAGCCACAATTGAGAAGGTTCTGAAAGGGTCTCTGGCTGAGTCTTGCTAGACTTCTTGGCTCTGCAGCTGGATTTGGCGTAAGGAAGGGATGTTTTTTGGGCTCTAGCTACAAACTCCATCTAGCTTTTCTGGCTTTCTAGCCTTGATCCCCAGGACCTATATGAGGCTACAGCCCCAGGAAGCACCAACAGGGATCTGTCTCCACATTACTCCTCCCTCCACAGCTCAGAACTGCTCAGTGCTCAGCTTGGGTTCAACACCCCAACACCTCACTGTTGCCCCTCCATCTCAGATAAGGCTTTTCTTATGGAGGAGAGTCAGAAAGACCCCCATAGACCCCAGTATGTGACTTCTTCCCCTGAGATAGCATCCACTCCACCCAACCCCCCTCCCGGCTGCTCCTGCAACCTACTTTGTGTCCTTTTCTTTTGTCTTTCAATGAGAGTAGAGCAAAGGGAAATGAGAGACTCGATGCCTCCTTTGGTGGCAATGAGGGAGAGAGGTAACACCTTCTCCATCACCTCGATCCATTCATCCAGAGCTTTCTCTTCCTCCTTACCCTTCCTGTTCCTGAGCTCATAGGTCAGATTGTCACCTGGAAAGGGAGTGGAGGATACAGGCTGAGTGCAATCTGTCCTCTAGGGAGCCCCAAGGAGTCCCATAGCATGGGGGTTATACCAGCAGGCTTTGAGGTTGGATTGGATTCACCTCTTACTAGCTTTGTGATGTTGGGTAAGTTACTTATTTCTCTGAGCCTCAGCATACGTGCCTATAAAAGGGTTGGGTGGGGATTAAATGAGATAATACGTGTGAAATGATTAACATGAAGCCTGCTGTGTAGAAAATGTGCAAGAGACATTAAACTGTGTTGTTGTTTACCTATAAGGCCAGGGATGTGTCTGCCTTGTTATTGCTCTATCCCCATTGCCTGGTCTGGTATATGGACAGTTAAATGTATTAACTGGAGTGAACAACCCTGCTTAGTTCTTGGGGGCAGCTGAAGGACCACAAAACTGAGAGCTCCTTGGGGGCAGGGCAGTGCGAAGTGGGGTGGGGCACATCCCTATACCATCTTACTCCAACATTGCTGTATCTGCCCAACCTCAGAGCAGGGTAAAGTCTTGTGAAGGCATAACTCTGATCTTAATGGGGGTAGCACCTGGCTCTAGGGCTGCGTATAGTTGGTCCACACTCAAGTGCCTATACCGATTGTTCACAGTTGGCATCAGTGCTATTTGGCCCAGTGCCCATGAAGTCAGGGTCATTAAGGACTTTGAATATCACCGGTGGGTTCCTTTATAAACTACCTGGTATGCTCCACCAAAAAAACTGTTATGTAACCAATAAACAAATTCAGTACTGTTGCAGGATACAAAATCAACATACAAAAATCAGTTGCATTTTGGGGTGCCTGAGTGGCTCAATCAGTTAAGCATCTGACTCTTGATTTTGGCTCAGGTCACAATCTGAGGGCTGCGGGACCGAGCCCCACATCAGGCTCCACACAGGGCATGGAGCCTGCTGGGGATTCTCTCTCTCCCTCTCCTTCTGCCCCTCCCCCCCGTCTGCATGCACACATGCACACTCTCTCTCTCTCCAAATAAATAAATAAAAATAAAGTTCTCTTTAAAAATCAGTTGCATTTCTGTACGCTAACAATAAACTATCTGAAAAAGAAAGACAATAATCCCATTTACAACAGCATCAAAAACAATAATGTACTTTGGAATAAATTTAACCAGGGAGGTGAAAGATCTCTACACTGGAAACTGTAAGACGTTGATAGAAGAAATTGAAGAAGACACATATAAATGGAAAGATACTCCACATTCATGGATTAGAAGACAATATTGTTTAAAATGTCCATACTACCATCTTAGAGCTATCTATAGATTCAGTGAAATCTCCATCAAAATCCCAACGGCATTTTTCACAGAAACAGAAAAAACAATCCTAAAATTCATATAGAACCACAAAAGGCCCCAAATAGCCAGAGCAATCTGGAGATAAAGAACAAAGCTGGAGGCATCATACTATCTGATTTCAAACTATGCTACAAAGCTATAGGAATCAAGACAATATGGTATTGGCATAAAAAGAGATACACAGACAAATGGAATAGAATCAAGAACCCAGAAATAAGCCCATGCGTTAATGGGCAGCTAGTATTTATTTTTTTTAAAGATTTTATTTATTTATTTGAGAGAGAGAGAGAAAGCTTGAGCAGGAGGGAGAGGCAGAGGGAGGGGGAGAAGCAGACTCCCTGCTGAGCAGGAAGAATGGGCAACTAATATTTGACAAGCAAGCCAAGAATACACAATGGGTGAAGGATGGCTCTTCAATGAGTGATGTTGGTGAACCTGGACATTCATATGTAAATTGGACCCCTATCTTAACACCATTCACAAAAATTAACTTGAAAAGGATTAAAGACTTAACTGTAAGACCAGAAAAAGCTTCTTGACGTTGGTCCTGGCTTATTTTGTGGATGTAACACCAAAAGCAAAGGCAACAGAAGCAAATATAAACAAGTGGGACTACATCAAACTAAAAAGTTTCTGCACAGTAAAAGATAGGATCAACAAAATGAAAAAGGCAATCTACAGAACGGGAGGAAATATGTGCAAACTGTTTATCTGATACGGGGTCAATATCCAAAAGAAGGAGCTCATACAACTCAACAGTGAACAAAACAAATAATCCAATTAAAAAACGGGCAAAGGCCACACAGAAGCCATGATAAAGACCAAAGGAGGATGGCCTGTTCCCAGAGATCTTTCCCTCCACGATGCAAGCACACAGCTTCCAGAAGGTGGCCCCTTGAAAAGTGACGACAACTTAACTGTCCAACCGTAGCTACTCCGTGACTGTGCAAGCGGCATACCCATTTACCTTTGATCAAATTTACAGCACTAGCTGCAGCACACACTCCAAACTGGTTTAAATGTACACGGCACAGAATCAGTTACTGGGCAGCCTATCGACTTGGGGAGAAAACTATGTACAGGTGCTAACTCTCAGCGTTGTCCTGGAGTTTCGGAAAGCAGGTGAATGTGTGGTCCCCCGCTGTGCTGATAAATGTGTCCATGCCAAACACTGGTCAGTGTGGGCCTGGCCAGGGCTGGACCAACTACTCTGAGGATGAGGAAACAGCTGTCCAGAAAAATCAAATGGCTTGACTAAGTTCACACATCTACTAAATGGTGGAGATGGATGCACATCTCCTCCACAGCAAGTAATTTTAACCACAAGGGTATGGTGTCTCCCGAAGTTGTAAAGGAGGTTTAGTGAAAGTGACAAGGGTCAAAGGCCCTGAAGGGAGGGAGAGCAGGAGGCAGGGGCCAACAGCACCAGACAAATATTAAAATATGTATCCTGAGAGATTCGAGGGCACACTAACGTTAGAGATGATGCATTTAAAAGACACCAATTTGGACACACTTCTTTTGTTATTTTTAATTCTCTCATTTGTAATATTAAGGATGAAGAGCCAGATTATATTTATGATTCCTTTCAACCCTATGATTAAATACGTACACGAAAGAAAAAAAAGGCAAAGGACCTGAAGAGACATTTTCTAAAGACGACCTACAAATGACCAACAGGTACATGAAAAGGTGCTCAATGTCATTCATCGTCAGGGAAGCACAAATTAAAACCACAAGGAGATACTATCTACATACCTGATAGTATGACTATTATGAAAAAGACAAGAGATAACAAGTGTTGGTGAGGATGTGGAGAAAAGGGGACCCTTGTGCATAGCCGGTAGGAATATAAATTGGTACGACCATTTTGGAAAACAGTATGGAGGTTTTTCTAAAAATTAAAAATACAATTACTATATGATCCCACAAACCCACTTCTGGATAGATGTCCAAAAGGAATGGAACAATACCTCCAAGAGATATCTGTATGCCCGTGTTCACTGGAAACATTATTCACAAGAGCTGAGATATAAAACCAAGCTAAGTGTCAGTTGATCGATGAGTGGTTAAAGAAAATGTGGTATATACAATGAAATATTTTATTTTTTTAGTTTATTTATTTAACTAATCTCTACCCCCAACGTGGGGCTTGAACTCATGACCCTGAGGTCAAGAGTCACATGCTCTTCCAACTGAGCCAGCCAGGTGCCTTTATACAATGAAATATTATTCAGTCATAACAAAGGAAATCCTGCCATTTGTCACAACATGGATGGACCTTGAGGGTATTATGCCAAGTGAAATAAGTCAGACAAAGAAAGACAAACACTATATGATCTCACTTACATGTGGAATCTAAAGCGCTGAACTCACAGAAAGACAGTAGATGGTGGTTACCAGGGGCTGGCGGGTGGGGGAAATGGGGAGATGTTGGCCAAAGGCTACAAAGTTTCAGTTATAAAATAAAAAAGTTCTGGGGATCTAATATACAGTGTGGTGACTATACTAACAATACCATACTGTATGCTTGTAATTTGCTAAGAGAGTAGATCTTAAATGTTCTTGCCAGAAAAAAAAAGGGGGGGGTGGGTAACTTGTGAGATGATGGATGTTTTAACTAACCTGATTGTGACAAGCCTTGCCCAACATATATGTCTATCAAATCATCACATTGTACACTCTAAATTACACAATGTTATCTGTCAATTACATCTCAATAAATCTGGAAAAATTAAAAATAAAATAAAACAGCATGGGCTCGAATTCAGTTTCAACCCTGCTAAAAAATGAGATGTCACAATGGACCTGGGACTTAGCTTCATCACACATGCAGCTAATGTCACAATCTACTATGTTCTGGACAATTACATGTTTGTCCCTCTGGGGAGTAGATGTGATCGCTGTAACAGGAGTGGGGGTAAGGTCTCAGTGGGGAGGCCCTGCACCTGCTGCCCCACATTCCCCTCCCAGGGAGAGCTGACCTGGGGTGGGGAAAGGAGGAGACAGGAGTGAGTGTGGAACCATTGTCCAGCGGGGAAGTGCCCGCCCTCAGGCACCCAGGCTGCAGACTCACCCCAGTCACCCAGCCAGCGGAGAATTTCGTACAAGTGCTTCTCTTTGGTCTTAGCATCTTTGGAGAAGGAAGCAATTTTCTCCAGCAAGATGAATCTGCTCTTGCCCTTTTGCTCTGTCCGGTCAGATTTTGCCTTTTCTTTTAAATCATATCCCAATTCTTCCTGGAAGCGGTTGATGACACAGTTGACATTGTCCAAGATGTCTGAGAGCTGGGAAGAAATATCCTATATGGGAGGCAATAGATTGTACTGTTTAGGGGTGTGAACTCTGGCACCAGATACCATGTCCTGGTAGTGTGATCTCAGGCAAGTCAGTTCACCTCTTGGGGCCTTAGTGTTCTTACTTGTAAATGGGATCATTATGGTACCAACGTCACAGAATTTTTGCAAAGATTAAATGAATTAATATTTGTAAAGTACTTAGGACAGTGCCTGGCACATAAAATAAGTGTTAGCTCTTCTTAGTGTCACTTTGATGATTAAGACCAGGTCAGGAAGGGAGAGAATACTAAAAATCCAGAGCATATATTCCTTCAGAATTTCATAATTTTCTAGGGACTTCTAGACATCTCAATAGGATCCAGAAGCAACAGACTGAAAAAATGAGGACCTAAAAAACCCTTAGGATCAGAGGCTCCCATAAAAAATATGCACTAGAGGCTCACGTGAGGGTGATTTCAGCCTTTGGCCATTTCCCTGTAAGCTTCTAGGGCTTAGCGTGAAGGATTCTGACAGGTGGCCAAGAACAGACCTGAATCAGGAACTCTGGGCCCCTCTTCTTGCCCTGCTAAGACCTATCACTATGTGTCTCAGGGCCATCCTTATGGGCTGTTCCCTTCCTGAGCCCTGTCTCTCAGGGGTGGTTTCATTCTAGCTCGCCCTATAGAGGCCAAGTCTAGAAGATGGATATTTTGGATTAATCTGTCTGCAAACCCAGCTTGCTGAGGATCCCAGGACCCCTGAAGGCCCAGAGCTGGACACGTGCCCCAATCTGGGATCAGATTCCAGTCCCCACATCAGATCCCGATAGAAGAGTGACTCCTTCATTTCAGGTGTTACCTCCTGAGCCCGTGTTAGCTGGGCAGCCTCAATCTTTGAGATGATGGCTTTCACCGATGCAGGGGTCATCAACTGTGGGGGCCTGTCTTTCTCCATTTTGGATCACCCTGTTAGTTGCAAGGATGTCCTGTGTCTCTGGTACCCAGGCCTGGACATGTGATGCTAGCTGCTTTGGGGTTAAGGGCTCCAGGGCAGTTCCTGAGTACCCTTTTTCTAACCACAGCTCCCTGTAACTGCCGGGCATCAGGTTCCAACTGACCTTTTCTCCAGTGACATCATCAGTTTGACTAGAAGAATGGCTCCTTGTCAACTGCTTGGTTATCTAGCTTTTTTTTTTTTTTTAAAGATTTTATTTATTTATTTGAGAGAGGGAGAATGAGAGAGAGCACGAGAGGGAAGAGGGTCAGAGGGAGAAGCAGACTCCCTGCCGAGCAGGGAGCCCGATGCGGGACTCGATCCTGGGACTCCAGGATCATGACCTGAGCCGAAGGCAGTCGCTTAACCAACTGAGCCACCCAGGCGCCCAGGTTATCTAGCTTTTTATCCATTACCTAATATATATTAAGTCGACCTATTGTGGGTTTTTGTTTTTGTTTTTGTTTTAAAGATTTTATTTATTGTCAGGGAGAGTGAGCACAAGCAGGGTAAGTGGCAGGCAGAGGGAGAAGTAGGTTCCCTGCTGAGCAGGACTCAGGGATCATGACCTGAGCTGAAGGCAGATGCTTAACCGACTAAGCCACCCAGGCATCCCGTGTTGACCTATTGTTTTTTTTCTTAAGTCCTTAAATGGTCTGCTACCAAACTAAATATTACTGGCTAAAAATAGGAAGAAGCAATTAGAAAAAGTTCTTTGCCCAGAGAAAAGGTTTTAAAAATTAGGGCCAATCAATAACTAATGGTGATCTGTTTGCATTTGCACCAGGGACCAAGGCTCTTTCAGCACTTTTACTTACTGAAGGTGATCACTATTGCAAGATGGCTTTTAGAAACAAATGTCTAAAATGGACATTGTTGTATGCCCAGGACCTAGAACCAAGTCTGGCACACAGTAGGCACTTAATAAACACTCGTTGAATGCATGCATATGTAAGAACAAATATATATAGTAGCAAATTATTCTTCCATGCTACTTAAAAGTATTCCCAATTAACAGATAAGGAATTAAATATTGTAAGTTCAGTTCTCAGCAGTGTCATGGCCATTTAATAACTTGTCACCTGACACCCATCTTTCAAAAACCATCATTCATTCATATACTTGAAGTTAGCTCTTTTATTATTGCCTCTTTCACTCAATGAACACTTATTAGGAACATTCTACATGCTAAGCCTGGGCCTACGTGCTAGAAATACAGAAATGAGTGAGACCTAGTTCTGTCCTTGAGGCACTCATACCCTGGTTTACAGACACCTCTCTATCTATACATCTGGCACTGGATAGTCCTTTAATCCCTTAAGATTTCAGAGCATGTTGTAGTTTACAAATAACTTATTCTTCCTTAAAAACACGGATGAGGGGTGCCTGGGTGGCTCAGTCAGTTAAGCATCTGCCTTCTGCTCAGCTCATGATCCCAGGGTCCTGGGATTGAGGCCCGCGTTGGGCTCCCTGCTCAACGGGGAGCCTGCTTCTCTCTTTCTCTCTGCCTGCCACTCCATCTGCTTGTGCTTTCTCTCTCTCTGTCAAATAAATAAATAAAATCTTTAAAACACAACAAAACAAAACAAAAACATGGATGAGCCAGCTAAGGCTCAGAGGAGTTACGAGATTTACCTAAAGTACAGAGCTGGAAAGTCAGGACTTTACCCTGTTTTCCTGATTTCCCTGATTCCTCTCCTTCCTCCGCTTCCTCCCTTTTTTCTTTCTTTCGAACCCAATCATACTGATAATTAGATTACCTATAAATGACCTAAGAAAGCTAATTAAAAGATAGAGATTACAAGGTTCAACAACGAAAAACCCGAGACTGAATTATGTGCTCTCTGTAAGAAACACACTTTAAATAAAAACACACACATAGGTTAAAAGTAAAAGGACAGAAAGAGATAAACAATGCTAATACTAATCAAAAAGAAAGCTGGAGTGGCTATATTAATATCAGACTTTAGAATAAGAAATATTAGCAAAGATAAAAAGGGAAGGACATTCCATAATGATAAAGGTGTCAATTAATAAAGGGGATATAATCTGGGGCGCCTGGGTGGCTCAGTCGGTTAAGCGTCTGCCTTCTGCTCAGGTCATGATCTCAGGGTCCTGGGATCAAGCCCTGTGTTGAGCCCCACATCGGGCTCCCTGCTCAGTGGGGAGTCTGTTTTTCCCTTTCCCTCTGCCCTTCCCCCTGCTCATGCTCTCTCTCTCAAATAAAGAAAGAAAATCTTTTTTAAAAAGGATATAATCCTATATGTACCCACACCTAATAATAGAGCTTCAAAATATATGAAGAAAAAAAAACTTATGGAAGTGAAAGGAGAAATGGACAAATCCACAATTATAGTTAGAGATTTCAACACTTCTCTTGCAGGAATTGGTAGAAGTAGAAAAAAATAAGTAAGGATTTAGAGGTTTTGAAAAACACTATCAACCAACTTGACTCAATTGACATTTATAGAACACCTCATCCAACAACAACAGCAGGACACATGTTATTTCCAAATGCATATAGAACAATAATCTGAGGGGCCCCTGGGTGGTTCAGTCGGTTAAGCGTCTGCCTTTGGCTCAGGTCATGATCCCAGGGTCTTGGGATGGAGCCCTGTGTTGAGCCCCACATAGGCCTCCCTGCTGAGCGGGGAGCCTGCTTCTTCCTCTCCCTCTGACGCTCCCCCTGCTTGTGTTCTGTCTCTCTCAAATAAATAAATAAAATCTTTAAAAAAAAAAACAATAATCTGAGCCTTAAAACAAATATCAATACATTTACAAAGACTAGAGTCATATAATGGGACACCTAGTTGGCTCAGTTAAGTGACCAACTCTTGATTTCAGCTGAGGCCATGATCTCAGGATCTCAGGATCGTGTGATAGAGCCTCCATGGGTGCTCCTTACTCAGTGGGAAGTTGGCTTCTCTCCCTCTGCCCCTCCCCCTGAGCAAACCACACTCTCTCAAATAAATAAATCCTTAAAAATATATATATTCTCTGACTACAATGGAATTAAACTATAAATCAATAATTGAGAAATAGAAAATTCCCAAATATTTGTAAATTAAACAACTTCACATAATCCATGAATCAAAAAAGAAATCACAAGGAAAACTATGAAATATTGTGAACTGAGTGGAAATGAAAACATGACAAAATTTAGCTCTTGATTTCGGCTCAGGTCATGATCTCAGGGTCCTGAGATTGGCTCCACCATGGGTGTGGAGCCTGTTTAAGATTCCCTCTCCCTGTGCCCCTCCCCACACCTTTTCTAAAAAGAAAAAAAAAAAAAAGAGCCACGCTTAGATGATCACTAGCCTAGGAAAGATGTTTGTAAACCTTTTTTTATTATTTATTTTTTTAAAGATTTTATTTATTTATTTGACAGAGAGAGACACAGCAAGAGAGGGAACAAAAGCAGGGGGAGTGGGAGAGGGAGAAGCAGGCTTCCGCAGAGCAGGGAGCCTGATGCAGGGCTCGGTGCGGGGCTCGATCCTAGGACCCTGGGATCGTGACCTGAGCTGAAGGCAGACACTTAACAACTGAGCCACCCAGGCGCCCCTGTAAACCTTTTTTAAAAAGCAGTCAACCTCCTTTTCCAAGCAAAGCCTTTTGTAGAACCTCACTATCTAAGACAGATAAAAGCAATATCTTGCTAGAATATATTAATATTATAAGTTCAGTTTCATGATGTCTCAGTATTATGAAATTATTCAATGTCAACAAGGCTGTTTTGATAAACTGCAAAATTTGATATGTAGGACATTTGATTAATTTGATTAATTTTTTAAAGTAATCTCTACACCTAACGTGCGGCTTGAACTCACGACCCTGAGATCAAGAGTCACACGCTCCACTGACTGAGCCACAGCCAGGTGCTCCTTGAGTATATATAAACTACTGTTTTAGAATCAGATAAAATATATTTGAAGTTTCTGGGTAAAAATGGTAGATTGAACACATGTATCTAATTTTGCTCTACTAAAAATACACTAAAACTATAGCAAAGGGATTTTTTTAAGCCCTAAATCTACAAAGACAGGGAACCAGGAGAGGAAACAGGAGCAAAATACTTTAGGAAGTTGGGAAGCATATGGATGAGGGGTTACTGACTTAGACTAGAGAAGGATGGGTCCTAAGGCAGCAGTGGGGCAACGGGATGGCAAACAGAATTGGTTACACCAGATGGCTGGCCACCCCAGAAGGAAGACCTAAAGATGTTAGCATCAGAGGCTCCCTCAAGCAAAGCTCTTGGCTGACAAGCCCCACCCATATACCTGAGCTCATAGAGTACAGATGCTTCCAGTTGGCTTTTTGGTAACCCATCCTTTAATGTGAGCAAACAACCAAGGATTATAAGACCTCCAAGAAAAGAGTCTAACATGAAAGAGACCAAAACAACAGAAAAAGAAATTTAGAGCAAACAGATTATGCAGAAAGAAAAAAAACTGAAACAAAACTACCATTAGTAGCTAGGGGGGTGGGGGGATGGGTTAGCCTGGTGATGGGTATTGAGGAGGGCACGTTTTGCATGGTGCACTGGGTGTTATGAACAAACAATGAATCATGGAACACTGCATCAAAAACTAATGATGTAATATATGGTGATTAACATAACAATAAAAAAATTAAAAAAAAAACTACCATTAGTAGCTTCAGAGATAAGATAAACCGTTGCGACACTGAAAAAAATAAGATGCTATTAGAAAGGAACACTCGGAGAATAACAGTAAAATGAGCATAATAAAAATCTTTACAGTATTGAAAAACTCAGTAGAAGAACGGGAAGATAAGATTGAGGAACTCTCCCAGGAAACAAAGTAATAACGACGGGAAGTAGGAGAGAAAAATAAGAAATTGTTAGAAGCAGTCCATCAGCTCCATCATCTGGATTTTAGGAGTCCCCAGAAAGAAAGAACGGGGAAAATGGAAAGGAAGAAATCACCAATGGGATGATTCAAGATTATTTCCCAGAAGTGAGAGGGCACTGAGTGCCCAGCATAATAAATAGCCTCTCACCAAGACATACCACTGCCATCCTAGAACACTAGAGACAAGGAGAGGTTCAAGAATGGGGGAAAAGTCACTTACAAAGGATAAGGACTTAAAAGGCTTCAGACTTCTCACGAGCAACAATGAAAGCTAAAAAGTAATGTCATAATGCCTTCATAACTCCAAAGAAATTCAATACCCAACCAACCAATCGATCAAGTGTCAGAGTAGAATAATGGCAATGTCAAACATGCAGAAGTTTCAAAACAATTTACCTCTCCCTTTCTCAAGAAGCTTCTGGAAGATGGTCTCCAAAAAGAGGGAATAAATTAAACAACAAAAAAGACATGGAACATGGCAAATAAAAGATCCAACAAAGGAGAGATCAAAGACAATACCAGGAAGATGAGAGAGGAGAGGCCAGGTTGCCAGGTGTGCAGCAAGGGTCGGGGATAAACACTCGGATTGGAGCAGGTCAGAAGGCTCCAGCAGAGATCTCTTCAAGAAGATGAAGTTGATAGAGTATCTGCTGTGTCTAGATATTCCTTTTTTCTTTTTTAAGATTTTATTTATTTATTTGAGAGACAGAGAATGAGAGAGAGAGAGCACATGAGAGGGGGGAGGGTCAAAGGGCGAAGCAGACGCCCTGCCAAGTAGGGAGCCCGATGCGGGACATCCAGGGACTAGATCCCGGGACTCCAGGATCATGACCTGAGCTGAAGGCAGTCGCTCAACCAACTGAGCCACCCAGGCGCCCTGTGTCTAGATATTCTGAGAAGAGATTCAGGCAACTAGGGGAAGATTTTGAGGCAGATTTTGTGATAAATACATAGAAAACTAAACAAATGAAGAAACAAGGTAAGTATTAATTCCAGGAAAAATCAAAAGTTGTGCAGGAGAGGAAGAGTCATCAAAGTTTTCTACATGGCTCAAATCTGAGTAGCAGGTGTAGTGAGTGCTGTAAAAACTGAAAACTGAACTAACAAAAATTATCACGTTAAATTTGGCAGATGAGAATGAGGTGATCTCAGTGGGCTGGGGAGGAGACCTGAAGGAAAAAAGTTAAATCCTCCAACCTGCCCCTTTTATTTGTGGGAGCAGGGGCAAGACTACAAATGGGAAACTTACTCAAATATTTTAATGTTACAACTTAAGCTAACAAACTGTTAAATAAAATACCTTCTAAACTCCTAACTTTACCAATATACCTTTATAAGGACCTGGAAAGCCAGGTTCTAAATTAGAATTTTTGGAATCCTCAGAATCCACACTAGAAAATAGGAGCCCCCAGCCCCTGACTCTTGCTTCACCCGCTTCTCCTCTGCCCTTGCCTCTGTCCTACATTGAGAAAGCTGCACACAGGGTCCTGTGAAGACCCCAGCTTGGGCTCTTGCCTCTTGCTGCCAATAACTGCCGCTTGGCTATCGGTCAGGCCTAGCGATGCCCACAGGATCAGCAAGGTCTTCCTGGGGAAGAGAGATCCAAGGAGGCAAGCTGGGCAGGGAAATTCAGAGTCCCAGGTATTCAGAATATGGCCTATAAGGGGGTAAGTGGGCTTTGGATAGGCATATCCCCCTGACTCCTTTTTTTTTTTTTAAAAGATTTTATTTATTTATTGGAGAGAGAGAGAGAATGAGAGATAGAGAGCACATGAGAGGGAAGAGGGTCAGAGGGAAAAGCAGACTCCCTGCCGAGCAGGGAGCCCGATGCGGGGCCCGATGCGGGGCCCGATGCGGGGCTCGATCCCGGGACTCGATCCCGGGACTCCAGGATCATGATCTGAGCCGAAGGCAGTCGCTTAACCAACTGAGCCACCCAGGCGCCCTCCCCTTGGCCTCCTTACCCTGTGGGGAGGGATGCAGTTGGAAGAGGGCCAGGGTAATGAAGGTAAAATGCCCAAAGAAACAGCTTCAAAGAACTGAAAATGGCTGCCTCCAGGGAGGGAGAGATGATGGAGGCAGGGCTCTGCTGTTTTTATTAACAAACCATATACAATTATTTGATTCTTTAAAATAGGTGCCGGGGCGCCTGGGTGGCTCAGTTGGTTAAGCAACCGCCTTCGGCTCAGGTCATGATCCTGGAGTCCCGGGATCGAGTCCCACATCCAGCACCCTGCTCAGCAGGGAGTCTGCTTCTCCCCCTGACCCCCCTCCTCCCTCTCATGCTCTCCATCATTCTCTCTCTCTCTCTCTCAGTAAATAAATTTAAAAATATTTTTAAAAAATAAAATAGGTGCCTACGTAGGCTAAGAAATACCTCACTTGGAAAAGAAAAATTAAAATTAAATGTGACTGGTAAAAGTTTATGGAACCTCTGACCACTTCTGCTAGAGCCCAGGGGTCTCGGTAATAAAGTCTGAAAATCACAGGACTAGGCCTTCATTTGAGGCTATCTAGGTATTGTGACGAAAACCACAATGAAGTTTCTCTCTACAATCATCCCCAAGAATGAATCCCTCTTCTTTTCCTCCCATTTGTCCCCTTGAGGAGTTCTGCTTCCGGTTGGTTGCTGTCCTACCTCTCTCCCGGTAGACTCCAAGCCCCTTGCAAGCAGGGACCCGGCTCACGGAGTTCTGAATCTCCAGCACCTAGCAAAGCACCGAGTACAGAGTACAGGCTCAACTAAGTGTTGATGAATAAAGAAAAAAGGAAACATCTTTACCCAGGCTCTGGGGAGAAGGTGCTCGATCCCTTTCTGCACCCTGCACCCGGATCAGGAGCCCTGTCAGTTACTAGCCTTGAAACCTGCATATTCATTAATTTTGGGTTGTAATTCCCTCATCTGCACAACATAGTATTTAGCTCATATCTCTAACGCCTATAAATGACTGGCTCGCTTTCACCGCTTGGTGGAAACCAAATCTTAAAAGAAGTAACTTCAGGCTCACCTAAGAAGCACGTACGCCTCCGAGGGCAGGGATTTCGGAGGATCTGTCTGCTTTTTTTTTTTCAGCTGCCGTTTGCCCAGCGCCTGGAACAGTTCGAGGCACATAACAGACGTTCAACAAATACTTGTTTAATGAATGAATTTTTAAAAAGTGCTAAAAAAATAACTATGCAACGAATAAAAGAAACTCTTTGTGAGGTGCAAAGATACCCCTACATTCTGAATGAACACGTCGGTCCAGCCTCCGGGTCCTAGGAGCGAGCGCCCGTGCGCGGCGGACGCGCCAGCCGAGCCGCCAAAGCCGGGAAGCGGCGGGCCGGGGTCTGGAGGCGGCCGGCGGGAAGGGCGAGAAGGGCGGGAAGGCAGGAAAGTCGCCGACGCGCGCAGCCGGCCCGGGACGCGCGCTCAAGCCGCTTGGTGCAGCCCGGCTTCGGCGGCTGCGGCCGCCCGTCAGGAGCTCGGAGGCGCGCTCCGCCCCCCCGTGGGCGGGCCCCGGACCTGGCGGCGCGGGGGCGGGGCCTGGCTGTCCGCGCCGGGGGCGGGGCCGGACCCGGGCGCTCCGGGCCGGTGCTGGGCCCGGCTCGTCCGCGGGCGCGACCGGAGCCCCGGCCACCAAGGGGTGCGACCCCCCACTGGCCCCGCCTTCCCGGCTACGGCCCGGCCAATCAGAGCGGCTTTTACTGGCGGGTGGGCCGAGCCGGCCCAGCTGCTCGGAGGCTCTGGCATGGTAACGTCCCCGCGCGGGGGTGGAGGGGCCCGGGGCGGTCCCACAGCGCCCCCGGCGGCCCGGGCCGGGGCCGGGGGGGGCGGGGAGGCCGCCGGGGGTACCCGGGACCCCGGGGGAGGGCGAGGGGCATGAGGAGTTAGGGAAGGGAGCCCGGGAGGGGGAGGGGAGCGGGGATTTGGGGGAGAAGGGGCGGGGAGGCCATGATGGAGGATGGCGGGGGTGGGGGCAGTGGGGGGCTGAGGGGAGTGAGAGTTGCGGGACTGGGTGAGGAGGAGGAAGGGAAGGAGAGAAGGGTGGGTTTGTGGAGAAAGGTCAGGAAAGGAGAGGGGGCGGGAATGTGGGAACCGAGGGACAAGGGGAGAGCTGGGGGCCACAGTTTCCCCTTGTGGGGTATTTGGCGTGCACCACGCCCCCCCTCAGACCCAGTGCTTGTTTCCTTTGGAAGCCCTGGATGCCCCATAAGATTACTTGGAGATCCCCTCCTTCGTTTCCCCTGCATTGTCTCCTGAGGTGAGGAGGGGGCATTGTCTCCTGAGGAAAGAGAGGCCGCGGCCCCCATCCAGTCCTGGATAGCCCAAGAAATGAGAAAGCAGGGGACCCTTGGTCCCAGCTCTGGCTCTGCCATCAACAAACTGTGTTAACAAGTCTTTGTGACCTTGGGCAAGTCACTACCTTTCCTTGGGCCTCAGATTACCCATCGGTTTAAAAAAAAAAACAAGGAAAATGCATGAGAATGATACCCCAGATCTTTTCCAGCTTCAAAATGGGGTGGTGGTTCTTGAGGAAAGAGTTCAGGAGAATGGGTTCTAGGATGTGGGGGAAGCAAGGGAAAGCAGGCTGAAGATGGAGGCGAGGCCTTCAGCTGGGGCTGCAGAAAATCCCTAGGGATGTGGGGGATGGTAGGCACAAAGCCTGCAGGGCCGGGAGCAGGCTAGCCAGCGCCTCTGGCATCCTACTGGAGGGATGGAAGAACTCTGGAAGTGGTGGAGGAGGTAGACACCTAACCCAAGAAAATGAAGACCAGAATGAGGTCTTCATTCTGAGGAGATGGCAGGACAGAGAGAAGCAATGGAAGCTTATTTCCTAGTAAGACAGCCAATAACTTCAGGGAGAAGGAGGAATATACTAAGGCTGGTGTAGAGGAGTGGGGACTTGGATGGTCTTGAAAACAGAGGGGCTGGCACTGTTTGGGGGCAGCTGAAGCAGGGCAGCAGGTAAAGGTTGACTGCAGGGTAATCCTCTGGTCTCTTGGCCTCCATGGTGTTTTTCTTTTTGATGATAGGTACTCTTTCTGAGAGGTGTGCCTTCCAGCTTTCATTTTCCAACACAGATCCCTTTAGGGAGTGAGTCAGACCACACCATCCTTGGGATCACCTGGAGGATTTCAGGATTGTGTGTGGATTGGGGTGAAAAGAAAACAGGAAAATCAATTTGTAAGAAATAGCTGTGGCACCATCATCCTTGCTGGGAGACAGCTTTGTGGAATAGTTGAAAGCACAGGCTTTGGGGTCAGGCTGCGTGGATTCTAAACCTGCCTCTGCCGTTTAATCCTTTGGAACCTTGATCAAGTTATTTAATCTCTCTGAACGTCAGTTTCTTTATAAAATGGGGGCAATAATAGCCTTTTAGATGGTTACAAGGATTAAATGAGTGTTTGGCATGATATTTGGCCTGTAATAAGCACTCAGTAAATATTAGTTGTTAGCTAGTCCCTCTTTCCATGCTCTTCCTTCCATCTCTTCATTCTTGTTCTTTTCCCCTTTTATTCTTTCTTCTGAATCTTTAGTTCTGAGATGCTGCTTAGATTAAAGGCTGAGAAGAATTGATTGCACCTTTAGGGAGGGGGGTTGGTGTCGTTCCACTGGCCCAGGTGAGCACATGATGATAAGATGATCAGTTGTCTCTTCGTCTCTCTCCAGCCCACGGATGTGTTTTTATTCCAGGGAAGACACAGGATCTGCCCTCTCAGCCCCTTTCCTATTTCCCTCTGTCACATGAGTTCAGTCTCACCCCCAGGGTGTAATGAGACCCACAGTTGTCCAGGCACTGCAGCAAGTGAGATAGGGGCAGGGGTGTTTCAGGGAGAAAAGGATACACATTGCACAGGGGAAGATCAGGGAAGGGAGGGCTGTGGAAGTTCCATGGTAATTTATGTTCATTCCGTTGCTCTGTCCTCTGTGGGAACTGTCCAAAACAGTCCAGCGTCTGGATCCTGGCCAGGGGTCTCCATTCCAAGTTAAAGATGGTCAGTGCTCGCTTTGGCGGCACATATGCCAAGTGAAAGATGCTCATATACAGTGAGTTTTTTATTATTTAGGTTTGCCTAAATAATATACCATGCCAGTATTTGATTCCAGTTCCCTTTCCCCAGCCATACAGACAGCCTCTGCCAAGCTGTTCATCTCATTACAGGCCGCCTTTACCCAGAGAATTTATACAAATGTACCTGGGCACATGGTCGCACATGCACACATTTGCCTGTTTTAGGATATTCCCATATGCAAAAACTGAATAAGGTTAAGGATGAGTCTGCATTCTGTCACGGCACTTTGTATGCAGGGCCCTGACTAGACACTCAAGAGGAGGCTTAAAAGGAGCAAACATAATCCTCCAATGTGGAGAAATCTCCCGTGTAGGGAGACAGGCAGTCCTGTGGGAAACACCCAGCAAACATCCACAGAGTAGCGTGTCATCAGTGTCAAGTAGTGCAGCATTTATCCTGAGGGGACACGAGGAGGTAGGAGTCTGTGTGTGTGTGGAGGATAATCATAAAGGTAATCTGAAGGGGGTGAATATTGGATCATCTTGAGCAAAGTGAGAGGTAAAGGAGAGTAAAAGGAACACATGGTGTATCCTAACAATTGCTGTGCAGGGAGGAAGAGGGAAGCCATTGAGTCGAGCTGAGCCAAGAACAGTAGATGGGTCATGTTGAAAGGCTTTGAATGTTAGGTGAGATTCTGTAGGGGGAGCGATAGGGAGCCACCACTAGTTCTCAGGGAAGGGTTTGGATCCTTGCTGATTTAACCACATGGGTAGCTGGGAATATGCTAGAGTGAAAAAACAGACCTGCTTCCTGTGGCAAGGAGTGTGCTGAAGGGGGTAGGACTGGAGGGCAGATTGGATCCAGTCCTGGCTCTGTCCTGACTGCTGTGGAGCCTGGGACTGATAATTCCCCTTAGTTTTCTCATCTGAGAAAGGAGACTACCTTGGGTGGTTGCCAGAGTCCCCTCTAGCTCTGACATTCTGTGTTCCCTGAATAACTAGTAGGCCTTACCAGTGGCTGTGTTTTGTGGGACCTGCCAAGACCATTCAGTCAACAAATACTAACACCTGTGTTCCAGTGGGGGAGCAGCGAGGAAAATACAATAGGGGTAAGAGATCAGGGCGAGCCCAAACGGGCAAAGCCCCTGCCCCTTTAAATTTAAGATTTAGTGGAGGCAGGGGCGCCTGGGGGGCTCAGTCGTTAAGCATCTGCCTTTGACTCAGGTCAAGATCCCAGGGTCCTGGGATCGAGCCCCGCATCGGGCTCCCTGCTCTGTGGGGAAGCCTGCTTCTCCCTCTCCTACTCCTCCTGCTTGTGTTCCTTCTCTTGCTGTGTCTCTCTCTGTCAAATAAATAAATAAAATCTTAAAAAAAAAAAAGATCTAGTGGAGGCAGCAGATACTTCATTGATCCTGGGACTCCATTTAAAACATTTCTTGTCAAGACATCTTAAAATCGATGGAGTATCATAATTTAAGTGGTGGCATTTGTTTTTTATTAGTGGCCACATAACATAATGGGACAGTCAGCACTGTATAAGTAACTGTAAACTTCCAGTGGGTAATTGCTAACGGGGAGGGTGCGTGGGACGCGAGCATGTAAAAGAGGGCTCGACTAAGCCTAGACCACTGGCCTGGGAGGAAGCCTTTCCTGAGGAAGCGATGACTGGTAGATGTAGACCTGTAGGCTAGGTGTATGGGGTCGGCAGGAAGTTGTGCCAGGCAAAGATGCAGGCCTGTTACGGGAGAACTGAGAAGGGGGCCGGAGCACAGACCCAGGAGCTCAGCATGGATGAGGCTGGGAAGGCAGTTGGGAAGGAAACCTCCCACAGCCTTCCAGGCCCTGGGGAGGAGTTTTGGCCTCTACCCTAAGAACAGTCGGAGCCATCGAAGAATTTTTTTTTTTTTTAAGATTTTATTTATTTGACAGAGAGATAGAGAGTACAGATAGGCAGAGGGAGAGGGAGAAGCAGGCTTCCCGCGGAGCAGGGAGCCTGATGTGGGGCTCGATCCCAGGACTCTGGGATCATGACCTGAGCTGAAGGCAGACACTTAATCGCTGAGCCACTCAGGCACCCCAACCATTGAAGAATTTTAAGCAGGGAATAACATGATCTGAGGTGCATTTTGATGAGCTTGTTGTGGATGTGGGGAGACTACTACAGAAGGTCAGATGAAAACAAGAGGGGTGGTGGGGCGGAGGAGGAAATGGAGAGAAGTGGACAGATTCAAGAAATGAGTACGAGGTACAATTAGCAGGACTCAGTGATGTATCGACAGAGGGAGGTGTGGAGAACGACTCACCAGTTTCTATCTTAGACAGCTGTATGGACTGTGGTGCCAATCTCAGAGGGGCAATTCTGGAGCCTGGAAGGACCCAGAGATGGTTATGTAGCATCTGGGAGGTCAGAGAGGATCCTGAGGCAGCTTGAGGTGGGCAAGTGTGGCACAGAGAATTGGATTTCCTCCCACGTTGATTAATTTCTGACTTCCCACGCTAAGGACAGTTTGGGGCAGGAGCAGATCTGAATACAGGGCCGGAGTAGTTGAACACTGAGAAAGCTGATTCTAGGTAGAATAGTGTGGCTTATCCCCTTCTCTCCTTAGGACAAGATGGGTGGGAAAGAGGAAGGACAGATACTATGAGAGGCAGGGATTGGAAAGCATCTTTAAATGCCAAGCCCTCTCAGCATAGGGCTCATGGGGGAAGTAAGGAAGTTGGGCAGCAGTGAGGTAGCGCCTCTTCAGCCAGCTACCACCTTTCCCTAGAACTCCTCCCTGGCACCCTCTAACCCTCAAGCAGAAGGAGGAAGGGCAGGGCCTTTTAGCTGCATCTCCAAGCCTCAGTTCACTTGAAAAGATTTTTTTTTATTTTGAATGGGTAATATAGTCACATGGATGCATATTCAAAAGTTAGAAAAGGGCATACATACTGTGAGAAGTTTCCCTTCCCATCTCAGTCCTCGTTCTACTGATTTCTTTCTTGTATGTCGTCTTTAATCTCCAGTTTTCATACAAATGATCCCACTTTGCTGCACTTTGCATTTTTTTCTGCTTGTTAATGTATCTTAGAGGTTGCTCCTGTCGAGACAATGAACTTCTTCGTTCTTTTTTTATGACTGCAGAGTATTCCATTTTATGTTTGTGTATAATTTCATAGTTACTTAGTGATGGGTATTTAGGCTGATTCCATTCTACTGTTTTTACAAATAATGCTGGAATGGAAACGTTGTATACACATCATTTTGGCCATATCTATAGGATGACTTTTTAGAATTGGGAGTGTTTGTTCCTTCATTTGTCTCTTCTTGCATTCGTTCAATGTTTATTGAGTACCCATTATGTGCCAGACACTGTGGCAGGTACCAGGAGTCCAGCTTTCAACAAGTCCGACACATCCCTGTCCTCATGGAATGTTATTACACGTTAGTAAGGGGAAACGTAATAATTACAAAACCGTATACACCAGGAAGCTAAGAAGGGCAATCAGATAGAGAATAAATTCAACACTCAGGAAGGCTCTTGGGAGCAAGTGGTATTTAAGCCAACAACTGCGGGATGGGATGTGGCAGCTAGTAGGGCGTAGGACAGGGAGATCTAGATTGTTCAAAGTCTCAGCCATAGGGAGAGGAGTTCGGGATCCGTAGGGGAGGGGGAGTAGAGCTGTAGAGGAGGGGGTGATTGGGAGTGGGAGGTGTCAGAGTAAGCGAGGGAGTAAAGATGAGGCCAGTTGTGGGGGGGCCACAGTGAAGAGAGAGGGAGACAAGCACTTAAGAAGGCGTGGTGACTGGGTTTAGAGGGCTTTGGGATTGAATCTAATGGTGAATTCAGGTAAGGGGACGGGAAGAGAGGTCACTTCCTCCCTGGCTACTTTGGGAATGAGATACCCCTGTTTAAGGCTTGAGGGAGGCACAGCCTTGCCCACAGACGGGAGAATGGATGAAAAGCCTCGGGAAGAGCCAGACTGGGCCTGTAGGACAGCCGTCTCTCTCTTTTCTGTGGCTCGGGCACGACAAAGACGACCTGGAAGGGGCCCGGCCCGCTGGCTCCTGGCTGGTGGAAGAGAGCAGACCTAGCCAGGGCTTGGAGCTGGGCATGGGCAGGAAACCGGGCCAGGAGACCCTTCCTCTGAACTTTGTGCTCCTTTTTCATCCTCACCGCTCTGCTTCCCTTCTGCAAAAGCCCATCTCTTTGCCCGTCCTGGGTCCTATGACTTTTCTCTCCCTCAACAGTCGGTTCCCGATTCTGGTCCCCGGCCCCCAGCAGCGCCTGCCCCCTTCCCACCGGGGCCCCCCATGATGCCACCACCCTTCGTAAGTTTTATGTCTTTCCCTGGGCTTGGCTTTTCCAGCCTGCACCCCCACGTCCCCGGTCCCTAGCACCGCTGCATTGCCAGCACGGTTTTGTGTCCTGCCTCCCCTGGAAAAGGGGTGGTGTTGCTTGGGCATTGGGGTGGGAGGAGCTGCTGTTGAGCTCCCAGTCCCTAAAGTCGACAGCTCCCCTTTGTCTTTTTGTCCCTGGGACACACTGGGGCTGGGATAGGAGAAGTGGAAGGGAAAAGACCCTGTTAGTGTGAGGGCATGGTGGGGCTGCCTTTCTCTTTCACTACTCCTTCTCTGTTCTTTCAATATGCCACAGAAGTCAGGCTGAAGTAGCAGCTGGTGGTCATCGAGCTGGAGAACAAGGGATGGGAGGCAGGGGACTGGGGCATTTGGGAACCTGGAATCCTGCCTTCTGGCCCTGCCTTGGAGAGGCCTCTTTGGGGAGAGTTGCTGAAGAGATGGAGCCTTCCGCCACAGTCTGGTGGCAGTTAGACTTTTCCCTCTCCCTTCCCTACCTCTGAAGAAGCTGTGTGCTTGCCTGTTAGACCCAGAAGACCCCCCTTCCCCCCCCACCCCCAGTTTTCAGTCTTTCTCGGTGGTGAGGAGCAGGCAGTTTCACGCTTTGTGCTTCTCACACTAAAGCCTTGGAATTGCCTCCGAGCCAGGGTGGAGGGTCGAGAAGGGTGGGAGACAAGTGGATCTTCCCTGACAGGTCCAAGGCGGGGTCTTCTCTGCTCAGTGTCCCTTCCTTTCCTCACTTCCAGATGCCCCCTCCAGGAATCCCCCCACCCTTTCCTCCGATGGGACTACCCCCCATGAGTCAGAGACCACCAGCCATCCCCCCGATGCCACCTGGCATCATGCCCCCAATGCTGCCACCAATGGGGGCGCCACCGCCACTCACGCAGGTAATCCTTTCTCCTGCACCAGTGCCTCAGGAAACCCCGGGAGTCCGGCTGGGGGTGGAGGTGAGAGTGGGCGCCTGGAGCTCAGGAAGTAGAGAAGTGAAGAGAAGAGTAGAGCTTTGGCTCGGCCCGTGTGGCTTTGTCTTCCCAATGATGGGAGAAAACTCTCTGGCTGGGCTGAGAGCCCAGAACCTGGGGATTGTCTGCGGCGGGGGGGGGGGGGGGGGGGGGGGGGGGGGGGGGGGGGGGGGGGGGGGGCGGGGGGGGGGGGGGCGGGGGGGGGGGGGGGCGGGGGGGGGGGGGGGGGGGGGGGGGGGGGGGGGGGGGGGGGGGGGGGGTGGGGGGGGGGGGGGGGGGGG
>NW_027397106.1:5009779-5124037 GCF_003265705.2 Callorhinus ursinus | reverse complement strand
GGGGGGGGGGGGGGGGGGGGGGGGGGGGGGGGGGGGGGGGCCCATGTGAAGGCCACGGCCCCGCCCAGGAGCTCTCAGGAGCCTGCCTTACCTGTGCCTGCCCTCACCTCGGTAGTTGTGTCTCGTCTTCTTTGTGTCCCTAGATACCAGGAATGGTACCGCCCATGCTGCCAGGGATGCTGATGCCAGCGGTGCCTGTCACCGCAGCGGTAAGCACTGGGGGCCGGCAGGAAGCAGGCCGTGCCCTGCAGCCCTGCGGGTCTGACTTGGAGCACGGGGATCCGGCCTCCGTTCTTTCCCTCTTCTCATCCATCCATCCCGGGCCCGGCCGCACTCCCCACACTCAAGTCCTTCTCTCTGGCCACGTACTCTGCTCTTTTCATTTCTCACTTACCCCCAAAGGCATGTTACTCTCTCGTTACTCCTTTTTGTGCCCAGCTCCCGTAAGGAACACACTCGTGGCTGACACGCTTCCCCTCACAGAGCTAGCACTGTGGACACTTGAATACAGGCCCTCCTCACATCTTCTTTGTCGCTGGCGGAAGCAACAGCACCTGGGGATCTCACTGTACCTTCTTGTGCCATTGCTCAGTGTAGTAGAGTCTGGGTAGGATGTAGCAGTTGGCATCCACTATGGAAGAGGGGCCTCGGAGGTTGACTGAACAAAATACTCTCACTTGAGGAAAACGAAGAACAGAGCTGCTATGCGGTTCCCCCTAGGATCCTACAGCCACGGCCCCAGAGGGTGGGGGATGCCTGTTAGGGAGCAGAGGTCCCTGGGAGCAGGACACATGGATCCTGGCCTGGCCTGCTTCTTCATCCCCCATGGCCTGGGTCCTGGGGGCCACTGGGCTTGGCCCCAACCCTTCCCCCTCCTCTTTCTTCGGCAGACGGCTCCGGGTGCGGACACAGCCAGCTGTGAGTCTTCTGGGGGTCTACTCCCCCCAGGCTCGGAGGTTGGGGGGGTACAGGGGAGAGGGGACCGTGGACTAGAGCCCACCCTGGATCATGCCTGTTGGGATGCCAGGGAGCCTGGGATGTTGATGGGACCAGGGGATGTTTATTGGGGACGGAGTAGGGGAGGAATAGGTGGGATAAGATGCATGTCGCGGCAAGGCCTTAATATTTCTCTTGGCTTCTTTTCCAGCTGCTGTGGCTGGGACAGGCCCTCCGGTGAGTTCTTCCAGCCCAGGGGTCTCTGGGTAGAAAAGCTGAAAGGTGGGGGGCTGATGGTTAAACCTCTGGGGTAAGGAGGAGAAGCTTTGGGGATGGGGCCTTGACCACCATTCTCGGCCCTCCCTCCCCCCAGAGGGCCCTGTGGAGTGAGCATGTGGCCCCTGACGGGCGCGTCTACTACTACAATGCAGACGACAAGCAGTCCGTGTGGGAGAAGCCCAGCGTGCTCAAGTCCAAGGCAGAGGTCCTGAGCGGGGCTTTCTGGCCCTTCCTTTCAGCTTCCCTGACCCTCCCAAGTCCTTGGCCTCCCGAGTGTTTACCCATACACACGGTTCCTCTGATCCCAAGATCCCTGACCATTCCGCCAGCCTCCCTGGGATCTCAGGAAGTCTGCCTTCCCCCATGTTGAGCCAGGCCAGGTGGTAGCCAAAAACTCCCGACTTGCTGGATCCCCTCAGCTCCCCCGACTGTAGCGAGAGGGCATGCCCAGCCCCCCTGATGTCCTCTGACCCGTCCTCTTGTAGTTGCTGCTGTCCCAGTGTCCCTGGAAAGAGTACAAGTCCGACACAGGCAAACCTTACTACTATAACAACCAGAGTAAGGAGTCTCGCTGGACCCGGCCCAAGGACCTGGATGACCTGGAGGGTGAGGAGGGGGTGGGGCCTGGGCTGCGGTGCTGGGGGGTGGCCCTCGCCACCCTGTGACCATGTCATGTTTTCCCCTTGCAGCTCTAGTCAAACAAGAGGCTGCAGGGTGAGTGACTTGCGCACCTACCCCCTGTACTTGGGGCCGCCAGACGGGTGGGAGTGGACCCTCTCTCTGTGGTCCCTGCTCTGTGGAAGAGCCAGCTCTCAGTCTCGTTGTGGAGTGGCCCGCTCGGGCCCCAGTCCGTCGCAGGCCCCTCTGACTGGCCCTCTCTCTGCCGCACGCCTGGACCCCGCCCTCCCGGCCCGCCTGCAGGAAGCAGCCCCAGCCCCAGATACTGCAGCCGCAGCCACCTCAGCCCCAGCCTGAGCCCCCGCCCGGGCCGCCTGGCCCCACCCCCATGCCCCTGGGCCTTCTAGAGCCTGAGCCAGGTGGGAGTGAAGATTGTGATACGTCAGAGGCTGCCCAGCCTGTGGAGCAGGGGTTTCTGCAGCAGCCGGAGGAGGGCCCCAGCAGGTGAGGGCTGCTCCCCTGAGGCATTCCAGAGGCTGGCTTCAAGCTCCCAGCCTAGTTCAACCCTTGATTTCTGCCAGGCCTCTTGGGAAGGGTGTGAAGATCTGGGGCATGGCCTCTGGAGGGCAGAGAAGGGCTGCTTTGGGGAGCGAGGAGAGAGGGTGGCGTACTCCTGACCACATAGGGCACTCAAAGCTGTGGGGCCTGGGAGATGCTGTGGCTGAGTTCCCTTTGCCCCCCAGTGCTGCTGGACAGCATCAGCCACCACAGCAGGAGGAAGAGGAATCAAAGCCAGAACCAGAGAGGTCTGGCCTCAGTTGGAGCAACCGGGAGAAGGCAAAGCAGGCCTTCAAGGAGCTGCTGAGGGACAAGGTGCGGGGGTGGGGTGCCCAGGGTAGGCCCGGAGGGGGCTGGAGGTGGGCAGGCCCCATGACCCCTGCCTGCTCCATTCTAGGCTGTCCCCTCCAATGCCTCGTGGGAACAGGCCATGAAGATGGTGGTCACCGACCCCCGTTACAGGTAGGCCTGGGCAGAGGGAGCCAGGCCCTCCAGACTGTGAGCAGCTGGGCCAGGGCCTCCCTGAGAAGCCCCAGCTCAACACTCAGGCCCCAACAGGGCCCGAGTCAGGAGAATGGTAGAAGGGCCAGGGAAAGAGAAGCTGGAGGGCCTCCAGGAGGAGGAGGGGAAAGGTATCTGACATGAGACGTTCAATAAATGCTTGTTGAACTGAATTGATTCGAATTGAGTTAATTGGGGTGAGGGGGCTGGATAGGGTGGAGGCCTGAATGCACTTTTGAGAGCCTCAGAGCAAAAGGGCTGTTAGTGTCTTGGAGCCCCGTCTTCCCTCACTGCCTCCCATCCCTCCCCTCATCCCAGAGACCCGTCTTGCCTCCCTGCAAGCCTGCTGTGCCCATGCATGGACCCCGCACTCAGTTCTGTGTGCTGTGACCCTCCTTGGCGGGCTGTGCAGGGTGCCTCCTCCACCCGCACCCCACTCCCACCCTTTCCACCCCAGTGCCTTGCCCAAGCTGAGTGAGAAAAAGCAGGCATTCAATGCCTACAAGGCGCAGCGGGAGAAGGAGGAGAAGGAGGAGGCCCGGCTAAGGGCCAAGGAGGCCAAGCAGACCTTGCAGCATTTCCTGGAGCAGCACGAACGCATGACCTCTACCACCCGCTACCGGTCAGGGGGCCAGGCTGGGGTGGGGGCCGGGAACCCGGAGAACACACGGGCCCGGGGTCTCTGTCCCCTGCCTGCCTACCCACGGCCCATATGCTCCACAGGCGGGCCGAACAGACCTTTGGGGAGCTGGAGGTGTGGGCTGTGGTCCCTGAGAGGGATCGAAAAGAGGTTTATGATGATGTCCTCTTCTTCCTGGCCAAGAAGGAGAAGGTAACAGTCATTGGCTGGATCTGTCAGCCTGCCTTACTTGAGGCTTTTCTGTCTTTGCATCCTTGTGGACCCTGGCCATTCATTTCCCCACTTGCCCCAGGGTCTCAGCTCCTTCCTCGGAAGCTGGTGTGGCACTTGCACATCCCCCCACTTCTGCTTGGGACCTACAGCCTGGGTGTGGGAGGGCAGGAGGGCATCTGTGAGGGGTTGATCTGTAACCTGTGCTCCTCCCCCTTTCAGGGGACGCGGAAGTCTTGAGTGTGGCCCTCCTAGGGTTCCCTAGCTGCCTGCTTTTCCCCAAATGCTCCTCTGCCCAGGCCCACTTGAGTAGCTCTGACCTGCCCTACCTCACCCTGACCCTGACGCTGTGGCTCCCCAGGAACAGGCCAAGCAGCTCCGGCGCCGCAACATCCAGGCCCTGAAGAGTATCCTGGATGGGATGAGTAGTGTCAACTTCCAAACTACATGGTCCCAGGCTCAGCAGTACCTCATGGATAACCCCAGCTTTGCTCAGGACCACCAGCTGCAGAGTAAGCTTGGGTCTCCACTCCCGCCTGTCCCTTCCCCCTTTCCTCACTGACCTGGGACCCCAGAGCCTGCCTCCTATTGGTCCCCTACACTGCCTGCCCTCCTGGATGTCCAGGGGTCCTCAGCATTCGCCCCGTCCCTGCATCTCTCCAGAGTCTGGAGATGCTGGAATGCTGGGACAACCCCCTCCCTCCCTCTGGGGTCCGCTGTTGACCTGGACATCGTGTGTCCTTGGAGGAAGAGCTCTAGGATAGGCGTCAGAAGACCAGGAGAGGATGATTTTTCCAACTCCTGTGAATATGGTCTTAAACTGTCGTGGTGCTGTGGCCCTTAACTGGTCACATGTTGTTACGGTGAGCTGTTCTTGGCCTGCAGTCATTGGCAATATCAGAAATACACCTTCTGAACTTGCATCAAAGCCTGATTGATTCCCAGTTCCATAAAACATAAGACCTCAGATCCCGAGATTGCTGGTTTCATGTGATTACTTCCAGTAACTGAATTCCCAAGAGCTGAATGCGTGCTGATTTTGCTCTCATACGTTAATGAACCCTCCTCCAGAACCACCATTCCAGTCTCCTCTCCCACAGAGGTCTCTGCTCCTCTTGCCCCACCACCCTGGGTGACCCGGTGCCTACTGAGGCAGCACCCTCGAACACGGGGCTGGGGGGAGGTTGCCGGGGTCGGTGAGGGTGTGCCACGGGTGCGGTGCCCGCTGAGCCTTCTCCCTATGCTTAGATATGGACAAGGAAGATGCACTGATCTGCTTCGAGGAGCATATCCGAGCTTTGGAGAGGGAGGAGGAGGAGGAGCGGGAGCGGGCCCGCCTTCGGGAGCGGCGTCAGCAACGCAAGAACCGGGAGGCCTTCCAGGTATGTCTGCCGCCCGCTGGATAGGCGCTCAGCTCCGCCCCGGCCCGTAACCTCTTTGCCCATGCCCTGCCTCCTCTCGGCTAGGCCCGCTGTTTCGTCTCTGCCCGGTCCTGTGTGCCACCCCTGCAAGGCCGCTGTCCGCTCCTGCTGTGTGCCCTCAACCTGGGGCCATGCTCCGCTAGGGAGACTAGATGTATGCACCACCCAGAAACTGCCAGCAGAGAGCACCCGAAAGGCACCGCCTGTAGCTCGGCCCAGTTCATTTCCCTTTGGTGGGGAGCCAGATGGGCAGACTAGCTTGTCCCACAGCTTGGAGGCGGCGGCGGCGGTGGTAGTGGTGGGGGTTCCTTAGCTCTAACACTTTGGGAAGCTGAGAGCAAACCGCGGGAAGGGCACGTTGCAGTAAGGTTTCTGTTTCTCTGCCTCCCAGCCCGGCTGCCCGTCACGTTCGAGTCGGCCCCTGTCTATATTTACATTCTCTCTGTTTCCACTGCTCTCTGCCTCCTTTGCCTGCATTTTCTCAATCTGGGTTGTCCCGGCCTCTCCCTCCCATCCCCTCTCTTCCTCCCCAGTCTCTGGCTCTGCCTGTCTCTCTGGCTCACTCTCCCTATAACTGGCCTCTCTCTGCTCAGACCTTCCTGGACGAGCTGCACGAGACAGGGCAGCTGCACTCTATGTCCACCTGGATGGAGCTGTACCCAGCGGTCAGCACTGATGTCCGCTTTGCCAACATGCTGGGCCAGCCGGGTAAGGCAGCCAGGCTCCCCCTGCTCTGTCCTGGCTTCCTGCCCTGCCAGCCTCTCTGCACCCCCCACTCCCTCGACCTGTCCTCGACCCCTCCCCCAGGCCTCGGGAAGCTGCCGCCCGCCAGGCCCCCCTCCCTCCCTCCCCTGCAGGCTCCACCCCTCTGGACTTGTTCAAGTTCTATGTGGAGGAGTTGAAGGCACGATTCCATGATGAGAAGAAGATCATTAAGGACATCCTTAAGGTGAGGGAGGCCCAGGGCTGTGGCTGGAGGCAGACTGGGTACAGGGCGCCTTTCTGGACAGGACTCCCTGATAAGTCCTGTATTGCAGGAGCAGCATAGCTCCGTTCAGCAGACATCTCCTGTGATCCCTGACTGTGCGCTGGGGACACAGAAATAAGAAAGATGCAGTTTCTGTCCATAAGGAGCTCATGGCCTAGTAGGAAGATAAACATGACACCTATTCTACAGAGGGGCAAGTGCTGTTAGAGACGAGAGTCGACAGAATTGACCTTTGTGCTACGCCTTTAAGAACGAGTAGGTGGATGAGGCTGGTGGTTCCTGGGCATAGGGTATTACAGGAGCGGAGGCAAGGGAGTGGGAAGGGCCTGGCAGGCTTGAGGAGCAAGGGGTCCAGCTCATCATAAGCCAGCAGCTCACAGATATGTTCCTTCTGGCCTGTACAGTGTTTTAGAAACATTTCAACTTTGTTGCTAACATTTTAAAATTGGGAGATTATACAGAAAAACTTCTCTTAAAAATACAGATTATCTAGCAGCACTGCACTGGTTTTGCAAGGTGTTCAGTGGCCTCAGGCTGAGAGGCCATTGCTTTTTAGAAGGGGCATGCCATCTTTAACCTCCCGCTCCTGCCACCCCTCTGGCGTGGCAGCCACTTACGCTGCGCGCACACCTTGCTTGTCTTACACCAGAGAGACAGTTCTCAACGTCTGTGTCCAGCAAAGGTGGAAAAGGGATTGCTGCCCTAAGAGAGCCTTGTGTTTCAGGAGGAAAAACAGAGAGAAAGCATATTTCTTGGTGGAAGTTCAGGACGTGCAAAGGCGCTGGGGAGGCGGTACGCCCAGCAGTTAGGCGTAGCACTGTGGAGGCGGACTGCTTGGGCCACAAGTCCAGCTTACCACTTACTAGTTGGGTGACCTCCAGCAGACTATTTAACCTTTCTGAGCCTCAGTTTCCTCATCTGAAAAATGGGGGATTTTCCACCAATGTACACCTAATTACCAAGGGCGGTAACTTGGGACCTGGGGCGAGAAGGGTCTGAGAATAAATTAGGAATATCCCACTGCACACACAGCATTTCTTTGAAGTCCTGTGTTTTGCTTTGCAGATACAGGTGTTCTAATTTCATACCATATTACTTCTCTGTTTAATATAAACGTAATGTTTTAAAAGCCCTTACCATTAGGTAAGACATGCCCTATTGTCCTGTGGCTTCCTGTTTCTCTGGAACCTGAAGCTCCAGTTGGGAAGGAGAGCCCTGGGTGTAAAATGCCTTGAATGCTAAAATAAGAAAT
Organism: Callorhinus ursinus; assembly: GCF_003265705.2. Classification (NCBI taxonomy): domain Eukaryota; kingdom Metazoa; phylum Chordata; class Mammalia; order Carnivora; family Otariidae; genus Callorhinus; species Callorhinus ursinus. The sequence continues at coordinate 5,116,634 of NW_027397106.1, read as the reverse complement.
TTGGGTTTTTATCTTGTAAGTAATGGGGAGCCAGGGAATGATAGGGTCAGAGGATGTCCTGGAAGAGCCATGGGGGAAGAGTGTAGAGTAGCACTTCTCAGACCGAGTGCTTGTGTCCTTAGGGATAGGTGGTGGGAGGACAGTATTTGAAGCCTCGGGACACTGAAAAGTCACAGTGGCAAGTGATCCCACCAGATCTGGAGCTTGAGCCGCCCTCTTCCGCCTCACCCCCAGGTCCCCCCCCTGCTGTTAGGGCCCTTCGGTAGGAAAGTCGGAGCAATACAGGACTTTGGAGTACAGGTTAGAGCATGGGAGGTGAAAAGGGAGGCCAGTTGGGCGGTAGTCCAGGTGGTAAACGAGCTCAACAGAGGCAGCAGGGATAGCAGATGAGGGAGAGCTGGGCTCCAGCTCTGTTTTTCTGAGGCCCCCGCCCCCACCCCTGGGTTTCCTCAGGGGTGCCTTGGGACAAGAAAGGGGGGTGGAGTTTGTGCTTCTTCCTCTGTTTTTAAGTACAGCAGTTTTACTTTTGTATATTGAGGTTCGGCATAAGATTTTTGTGAGGACAAAAATGTTTCTGCTGTTCAAAAAAGAGAAGTTTAAAATCAGGAGGATGGAGTCACTCAGAAGTTGAGTGGACAGATTTTTTGCATGTGAAATGGAGGGCAAGGAAGGAGTGAGTTGAAATTGGCAGAGGTGGGGCGATGGTATCATTGGTGAGGATTCGGTAGGAACAGGGCTGGAGAAAATAGGAATTCCATTTGGGGAATCAGTCTCAAAAGTAACCTGGGGCAGGGAGGAATAAAGCAAAAACCACATTTTAAATAGGGTATTCTTGTATAAATATCTAATTCTAGGAGAGCTACGTTTTATTGGATGCTTACACTTTGGCCACAGTATGTGGCGGGTCCTGCCGACAGGCCTATAGGAGTCCCATCCTCGCTGTGTCCTGTCTCTCCACATCTCCTGCAAAAGAAGCTTCTTTAGACAGCTCCCTCACCTCTTCCCCCTTTTGGGCTCCTGCCTACAGAAGGCCGATGAACCCAGGAGTCCCTGTGGCCATCCACTAGCCTGGCAGACTGTGAGGGCACCTCTCACCCCATAGGATAATGCAAACAGCCTTGGACTTGGAAGAGCTGGAAGCCAGAAGATCTGGGCCTGGGAGATCCATGGGCGTGGGGAGAGGGGTGGCTCACAGAGAATGAATTCTCTTGGGCTCTGCTGAATTTGAAGTCTCTGTGAAACATCCAGTCTCTTAAGGGTCTGAAAATCAGGAGGGAGGTGTAGGGGCTGAGGTAGCTAGGGGTAGTGCAGATTGAAAAGCCCACGTGCTGTTCTCGGGGACAAGCGCAGGCAAGAGAGGCAGTAAAAGAGCTCAGAGAGACCAGAGGGCAGTTGGTGACGGGAGCAGCGCACGTACAAGGACCCGTCAGGCGAGGACCGAGAAGGGGCCCTTGGAGTCGTTTCTGAGGACATGCGCACTTTTCGGAAAGTAGTGTCCGTAAAGAGGGCAGAGTAGTATAGCTCAGACCTCGGAGTCAGGTAACACCTGGCTGTATGTTGGTTGAGGCCTCTGCAAGGCGTATAAAGTCTGAGCCTCAGTTTCCTCTTCTGTAGAATAGGGATCATTTATGTGCACGGTTGTGGGAAGGGCTGATATTCGTGAAGTGCCTGGCTTGTAGTAGACTCACTAAATGTCGATTCGTTTTCCTCTGTGCTGCATTTGAAGATTTTGAACCAGAGGGCAAACAGCACAGGTTGTTAGCTTGAGGAAGGTAAGAGCCGGGTGGACAGGTTGTTCCCGGTGAGGTGAGGTACGAGCTTGATGGAAGCAAGCGGTGGAGAGATGGGATTGAAGCCTTTCACTTCGCTGAGGGAGATTGGGACGGTTGAGAAGGCCTGGGGCGTGGGTTGAGGAAGTGCTCTAGGAATAGACAAGAGCATATTCTCCATATTGCCCACCTGAAAACTAATACAACGCTGTATGTTAATAACCGGAAGTACAATAAGAACTTAAAAAAAAAACCACAGTCTGCCATGGGCGGAAGGCCGCAGCAAGTTCGTGCTGTGCGGAGGGAGGAGAAGGGGACTGGGCCTGTGTCCCCACTGACTCAAACTCCAGCGGCTCCACTTCTCACCAGATCCACTTGGGCCCAGTGAGAGAACTCTCCTAAGCCTCTGCTTTATTGAGGTGTTGGGAGGCATAGATGAGCAGCTTGGAGCCTGGCTTCTCGATGAGAAGCTTCAGGGGCAGGGGCGTATTTTTAATAGTATTCTGGAGTTGCACATGTGATGGCCTCACATTCCCCTGAGGACTGAGTGATCTGTGTGGCTGTAGGGCTTTAAACTATGGGCTTTGGTGTTAGAAGGACCCGGCTCAGCAGAGACCCCAGTGGCCTCCTACCCCTGGGGCTGTCCTTGCCCTGAGGTCTGACGGTGGCCGGGAGCGGCCTGAGGCCCTGGCTTGAGAGAGTGGAGTTCTCAGTCAACCACATATTAGCTCTGAGACCGTGGGCAAGTGCTCTAGCTTCTCTAGACCTTGCTTTCTCCTTCCACATAAAATTAGGAGGCCAGGACCTATGCTTAAATTTTGATACTGAGGGTTAAAAGAGATAAGGTGTGTGAAGCACTCAGCACAGTACCTGGCAGCCTAGTAAGCACCCAAGAAATAAGCCAAAGGATGGGACCAGCAGATGTTGACCGAATGCGAGGAAGTTACTGAGCAGCAGGAGGGCCCAACTGGGGCCCAGCCTTAAGCCAAAGGAACAAAGAATTACTTGTGAGAGACTCAGGCATCCGTCAGCAGATCCGGCACACACACACACACACACACACACCCTGCTCCCCCTCCCCACAGGATCCAGTGCCCCCCTCCACTCCCTGTGACATCCAGGCCAAGGGCAGGCGTGGGAGGCTTAGTCATCAGATCATGAGGTTTCAGAAGTGCACCTGAGTCCTGTGGGTCTCTTCTGGGGGCTGGGGGACTTCTAGAGCATCCTGTGGTCCAACCCTCCGCCTGCCCTGGAGGCCGGCTTCAGGCTTCGGGCCCGTGGTGGCCCCTGCTTCATGCGCCGCTGTGCCCACAGGACCGGGGCTTCTGCGTGGAGGTGAACACAGCCTTTGAGGACTTCGCCCACGTCATAAGCTTTGACAAGAGGGCGGCTGCGCTGGACGCAGGCAACATCAAGCTGACCTTCAATAGTGTGAGGGGCCGGGCGGGGCGGGGCTGTAGCCAGGGCTCCATTCTCCAGCTCATCCCCATGTCTTGTTCCATTCCTTCTCACTCGCTGCCCCAATGTGACTGCACCCGCCCCCCCCGCCTCCGTTTAGGGGGTGGCGGCAGGAGCCCAGACCCCAGCTTCCCATGTCCTGCAGTATGCCTGAGTGGGGCTTGGGCACCCACCCTCCTGGGTGACCCTGCTCCGCCTCCTTTCTGTCCTCAGTTGCTGGAGAAAGCAGAGGCGCGGGAGCGAGAGCGGGAGAAGGAGGAGGCGCGAAGGATGCGGCGCAGGGAAGCTGCCTTCCGAAGCATGCTGAGGCAGGCCGTGCCTGCCCTGGAGCTGGGCACTGCCTGGGAAGAGGTCAGGGCCGCAGCCTGGCACCAAACACCACCCCCTCGGTCCTGAGGGCAGCGGTGCTTCTCCACCACTGGGGGCCCACCCCGGTCATAGCACAGCTCGCGGGCAGCTTCGGCTCCCTTCCTTCCTCTGCCCCAGCCCTGCGCTCCTGGCGGTGTCCGCGCCTTGCCGGGGCTGGTCTGATCAGCAGTGCTCTCCCGTTCAAGGTCCGTGAGCGCTTTGTGTGCGACTCAGCCTTTGAGCAGATCACCCTGGAGTCGGAGCGGATCCGGCTCTTCCGGGAGTTCCTGCAGGTACTGGAGGTGAGGCAGAGCTTCCGATCCTCTGCATCTGTCCCGCGCTCATGAACGCCCAGTCCGGCTCAGCAGAGACCCCAGTGGCCTCCTACCCCTGGGGCTGTCCTTGCCCTGAGGTCTGACGGTGGCCGGGAGCGGCCTGAGGCCCTGGCTTGAGAGGAGGCAAAACCTGGATTTTCGGGTGCAGGGTGCTTCCTGTGGCTAGCCCTGGTGTCTTCCTCACCCCTCCCTCTGCCTCTGCCAGACTGAATGCCAGCACCTCCACACCAAAGGCCGAAAACACGGCAGAAAGGGCAAGAAGCACCATCGAAAGCGTTCCCACTCGCCCTCAGTGAGTTGGTGGGCAGAAGGGCTGGGGGCAGGGCGGGGGGGAGGCTGGATTGTCTTGGGGAAATAGGAACCATTTTTCTTGTTTTTTTCCCCTGCATCGCCTCCCCTTGGAGCGAGATTTGAAAATCCCTTTGGCCCTGGATCCTCCTCTCTGTCCCCAGTTCCCAGACTTGAGGGCTTCTGGAGCCCAGAGAACCTGTGCGCTGACATGTATCTGCTGATCTGCCCAGGGCTCTGAGTCGGAAGAAGAGGAGCTGCCCCCGCCGCCTCTCCGACCCCCCAAGCGGAGAAGGCGGAACCCCTCGGAGTCAGGCTCTGAGCCCTCTTCCTCCCTTGATTCGGTTGAAAGTGGGGGTGCTGCCCTTGGAGGACGGGGCTCCCCATCTTCTCGCCTTCTCCTTGGATCAGGTGAGCGGTTGGGAGTTGGAGTAGTTGACTCCGACGAGAGGAGGCAGAGCCCTGAGGGTGGAGCTGCTCGGGAGGTCTGCACCCATCAGAGTGGGAAGAACTTTCTGCCCAGCCCTGGCAGGAACTGGGAGAAGGAAGGAAAACTGCACTGACAGAGACCTCCTCAGCTAGCTCCCTGTCTAAAGAATGAGGACTATGGCAGAGAAAGGAATGAGCCCGCCCTCCTCCCATGGGACTTAACTGGGCATTTTCTATCTCCAGATCATGGCCTTCGGAAAGCCAAGAAACCAAAAAAGAAAACTAAGAAGAGAAGACACAAGTCGGTGCGTAGAGAGGGGGCTTCTACCCAGGGCCCTGCTATGTTGAGAGAGTGCTTCAGCCGCCTCCCGGGCTGTCCTTCACAGGTGGGCTCTGGGCTCTTACAGAACAGTCCTGAGAGCGAGACAGACCCTGAGGAGAAAGCTGGCAAGGAGAGTGATGAGAAAGAGCCAGAACAGGACAAGGACAGGGAGCTCCGGCGGGCAGAACTCCTGAACCGCTCCCCAGGTTTTGGAATCAAGAAGGAGAAGGTGAGAGGCAGGCACCTGATCCCCAGCGCAGTCGGCACCCTCCGCAGGCCTCCGTGGCCCTCGGGGGAGGCTGGGGGTGAGCCGTGCCTCTGCTCCACCAGACGGGCTGGGACACGTCGGAAAGTGAGCTGAGCGAGGGTGAGCTGGAAAGGCGGCGGCGGACGCTCCTGCAGCAGCTGGACGACCACCAGTGACCCGACGAGCCGCTCTGCCTCGGGTCTGTGTGAGGCCGTGGATCCTAGGTCACCCTCACTATCTGCACTAGACTCCTTTCTCAGTCGGGTCCGTGTCCACTTTTCCTCAAGTAGCCCCGCCCCCAGCACCCCGCAGCTGGCACCTCCCCAGGTTGCTCGTGGTGTTCGAGGGTCCTCCACTTCCCAGGCAACTAGTGCAGTCCTTGCCCTCAGCCCCAAACCAGAGACCAGGATGCCACGTGGAGCGGGAGGTGCCAGTAGAGAAAATGTGAGAAGGGGCCTCTAGGGAGAATGACAGGTTGGTGACAGGCGGGGTCCTTCCCCTCTAGCACCAGTGCCTGTTCCAGCCTGCCTGGGCCCTCGGGCTCCACCACTCCTTCCTTCAGCCCCGGGACCCAGTGTATGTGTGTTTTGTTTTGTTTTGTTTTTGTTTTTTAAATAATATTTATAACATGGCTGGTGGCTCTTATATCTTCTCCGTATCCTGCTGGGGCACGCTGGGGGCTGGGCTGGGGCACGCGTGGCCGGGAGAGAGCACTAGTGTCTTGTGGCAGGCCAGCCTCCCTTCGTGTGGTTGGAGCCCACCCAGCCCGGTTTGCCCTCCCCCAAGCAGACGGCGGCTCCATGTGGCCTCCTTTCTGTCCCCATGGTTCGGGTCAGGCCAAACGGCCACCCTAGTCCTCCCCCAAACCCCGGAAAGAGGAGACAGAGTCAGGCCTGGTGCTTCAAGCCTTTGTTGGGAGAGGGAAGGTCTGGGATTTATGTACACGAGAGAAGGAAGGTGGTACATGTACAGAAAGAAGTGGGTCCCTGCATTCCGCTGCAGGGGCTGAGGAGAAACCGGCAGGAGACTGAGAAAATAGTCACCTGAGACCACCGTGCCCCCGTCTCCTGCTAAAAAAGCCCCTAGCCGTGGAAAGGAGGTGAGGGTGCTGATGACACACCCTTTCTCTAGCGATCCAGGGAGAACCTCTACTCCTCTGCCCCCCCAACAACAGTCAGCCTAGAGTGGAAAGGGCCAAAGGCAGTAAGCGTGGCATCTCTCCTCTACCCTTATCACCAGGGCACAGCTGGGTGGGGACTAGGCTTAGGTGGGCCTTGCTCCTGGTAAAAGGCGATCTGAGACTGGTAGGGTTCTGGGGCCCCCTGAGTCTGGATACTTCCAGACCACAGCTGATCATGGGCCTGCGAAAGGGAAGGGAGAAAAAAATAGAGAAGGGATAACTGCTTTCTCCGCTTGTCCCTCTGGCCTAGTGACAGAGGAGGCTGTGGGCCCCTGTATAGGCTAAAGCTAGAAATGATTTTTCCCAGCTCTGGTCTGACCCTTGGTGACCTTTCAGTCAGGAAATGAAGTTGAAGACCCTGGGGTCAAAGTGCAGTCCTGGAGGCACCAGGGAAGTGCCAGGCCCCAAAAGACCTAGGGCCCCCAGTGGCGTCAGGCACGTACAGCTTTGAGAGCTGGGGTGGACACTGGGTCGAGAGCAGCATAGCCCTGCGCTGCGCCCTCGGCCAGTTCCAGGGCTCCAGGTCCACAGGTTGGAGAGTTGAAGTGCTTCTGCCTTCGGGGGAGGGGGTCTTAGTGGGGGCCTGGAGCCCGAGGGGGGCCACTGGGCGGTGCGGCATTCCTGGCTTGGTGGCGAATGACAAGGGGCTGGTGATGGAGGCCTGTGGGGAAGACAGAGGCCTGTGAACACGCAAGGAGGCTAGGCTGGGCCCACCGTCTGTCGGAACAGCCCCTGAGGAGCAGCCCCACAGGCAGGGCCAAAGAAGAGCCGGTTGTGAGGCCGAGGAAGGAGAAGCTTTAAAAGAGGCTAGAGGGGATGCTCAGGGAGACTGCTGGGGCTCTGCATTTTCAGGGGACCAGGTGGGGGTGACTAGAGGCCACTGGGCAGTGGCAGAGACAAAGTAGACTCAGCAATAGCCAGAAGCTGGGGAGAGATCCCAGGTAGACTGAAAATCAGGAAACTCATCAAGGGACATCGGATGCCCCTGGGCAGAAGCTACTGCCAGAGCTCTTTATGGGGTAGGCGGGGGGAGCGGTGAGGGGACAAGTCACAAAGGATACCTGGGCCCAGGAACGGAGCCTCAGCCTCAGCAATGAGAGTTGGTGGCTGGGTCTTGCCTGCTCTGGAAACTCCCTACCCCTTGGGTCTTAGTAGAAGCCAGGACAGCATTAGTGGGAGATACCACTTCCCTGAAGGCACATGCAAAGGGATAAGGCATGCTTCTCCGAGCATGGGGCATGCAAGTAGAGAAGCATGTGCCCCTATCACTGTGAGGCTGCCAGAGGATGGTTCCAAGTCATGCAGGGGAGGAGGTGCCTGTGGGCCCAGCAGGAGTCCTGGGAGGCGGGCATGCAGAGGGGGCAGCTGTGGTGCCCAGTACCTGTCAAGAGCCCCAGCCTTGGGGGTTAACAGTTTGACTCATCATGGTGGGCTGCATCGCAGAAGAAGCGTGAGCCCCGCTTGGCAGTACGGGCCGTGAAAGGGACACTCTTCAACACTGTGGCCCAGGAAAGAGACACAGTGGTCAGGCCTCATGGGGACGGGGTGGGAGGAGAGCCCAAAGGCGCAGGGTTGGAGTTTGGGAGCTGGGCCTAGCGGCCAGGCCCAAAGGAGAGACAAGGGCCCCACCTGTAATGATGTCCTCAATGGTACCATCCTTCCCTTCATAAACAGGCCGATGCTCCTTGGCCTGGCGCCTCCTCAACTCTGCAATTAGCTCCTGCTGTTGCCACTTGTTCCGCTGAGATGGGGTCTAGGGCCGAGCATTGAAGGGGAAGGGAGTCATCACTAACCTACCACGGGGCTGGTTCCTGCCCGAAGATGCAGTCTGAGGATGCCCTTAATTGTACACAGCAGCCCACCCCTGATCATTGCCTAGGAATCCCCTCCCGAAGCCCCTCTCCCCATCCCTTTGGACTCCAGCCTCGGACCCTCTGGGTGGTCTCTCGGTTCCAGTTTTCCCTCTCTCGAGTTCTCTCTCCACCCCCTCCTAATCCTCTCCTCCAGGCCCCAGCTCTTGGTCCCACCCACCTTGGCATCCAGTTTCTTGGCTTCCTGAGCCAGCTGCTTCTCCCGCATTACCTCCTCCTGCTTCTTTCTAGCTTCGTTCTCTTGTTCTGCTTCCTAAGAACCATGGGGGGGAGGGGGCAGGCAGTGAGGCTCACACAGGCTGTGAGGGGAGGGGCTGACACCGAGGGTGGAGAATGGGTGGTAGTGGGACCAGCAACCCCAGGTGGCCACCCTCTGGAGGGGCACTTCCTGCCCTGAACAATGACAGGAAGGGCCTGGGCCCCCACCCTGCCCACCAGTTCACAGCTGAGAGGCCTGTGGCCAGCTTCCATCGCTCCCTCCCAGGCCTCCGAGGAGGAGACAGAAAAGGCCCAGACTTGGAGCCCAGCCCTCCCTCTCCCTACCAGTTTTCTCTCAGCCAGACTGCTTTTTAAAAGCCTCTCTTCCGCTCACCTTGTAAGAACGAATGAATCGGACAAATACTGGGAAGAATACAGAAGGGGGTGTGGTCTTGGGACTCTCGCCGAAGTAGCGCACAACTGCATTATAGGCCTCCTGGGGAAGGGGTGGACAGAAGGGCTCAGTCTGGCGGAGAAGGACAAGCCTGGCTCTCCAGCAGGTACAGGACGCCCACAGAAAACAGGGTTTGGGGCCAAAGGAGGAAAACCAGCAGCCCCCAGCCCCTGTGGGATGGAAAAGAACCTGGGGCTCCCAACGCTCCTTAGAGTATGTCCCCAGAGGCGGCTGCTGGCCATCCCCAAAGCCCCCTCTCCCCCACGTACAGCCAGCCAACCATGCGGTAAAGGTTCTTCAGTCCAGGGGTGCCTGGGTGGCACAGTCAGTTAAGCTCTGATCATGATGTCAGGGTCGTGATCTCGGGGTCATGATCTCAGGGTCTACTTAAGACTCTCTCTCCCCCTCTTCCTCTGCCCCTCCTCCCTGCATGTGCTTGCTTTCTCTCTCTCTCTCTCTCTCTCTCTCTCTCTCTAATAAATAATTCTTAAAGTCCTTTGGTCCAAGAACCAGAACAAAGCCCATCTAGAGGGACACAGTACCTTGGCCCTGGCTGTCCCCAGCTGCCTCCACCCTTTGCCCACCTCAGCCGTCTTGGCATCACGCTGCAGCTTGTCCAGTTTGCCTTCATTGGTGCTGAGAAAGTTCCGAAGGACGCTGTTGTCATGTATGCCGCATTCCCGCCGAATCAGCTCCATGCCCCGGCCCAGCTCCTTCACGTCTAGCAGCACGTTCTCCAGGGACACTGTGGTCACCAGATCCTGGGCTAAGGTCTGCTCAGTGACCGACATGCCCCCCTCCCGGCCCGGGGCCACACAGAACTTGGCCTCCCCCGCAGCAGGGGCTCCCTCAGGTTCTCGTGCCCCTGTTTCCTGAGCCATCGGTGGACACAGAGGACACACGCTAACGGGGCCCTCACAGAGGTAAGGAAAAGGAATGGGGGCTGTGAGCTCATGACCCCAAAGTGCAAGGCGGCACAGGAAGGCAAGCCAGAGAGACTGCTGGGCTCCAAAATGGAGCTGCCTCAGGCCTGGGGCACAAATGTCAGCTGCCTTATGTCTGTGGGGGCTTCAGTGGTTTTTCTAGGCCCTTCACATGCATCACAGAGACACAGAATCTCCAGGGCCACCCAGGGAGTTGGGAGTGAAGAGCCACTGGTGCTCACTGCCTGCTCCCATGGCACCCCGGTGGGAAGGGCTGGGCTAGGCGGGCGCCTGCAGGAAGGCTCCCCCTGGGGTAGCCCCTACCCATGGCCCCAGCGGAAAGCTTTGAAGTGGCCAGAAAGGAGGTAACAAAAGCCAGAAGCCAAGGGACCCAAGTGTTCCCTCTCCCAAGCTTCCTGGGATTGTCCTGGGCTACACATGAGGGCAGGCTCGCCGGGCCAGGCTCCCTCGGCCAGGCTCCCTCACCTGCTGCGGCCTTCTCCACGAAATGTAGCTCATGCCAGAAGTTGGCCAGGTCTGGGTATTTCTCCTTTACCGTCAAGGCGATGAAATGCAGCAGTGTCATCTTCCTGTCGGTGGACTTGGTGTCCAGCAGCTGGCAGGGGGGTGGGTGGGGAGGGCACGGGGTGGTGAGAGAGAGCGGAACTCCATGGCTCCTCAGGCTTCCCGGCCCCGGGTCGCCCCCACTGTCTTACCAGATCCAGGCTCTGGAGCTTGAAGCCGTACACAGCTCCTCGCTTGCTGCTGTTCATATAGTTCCCCAGTGCAAGTATGATCTGTCCAAAAGATGCACGGGAGGAGGTCAGGCCAGGCCCTGCGGGCTCCTTCCTCCACCCAGGCCCAGGACCACAGGTGCCTGCCTCCACAACCTCTCCCCACCTCCAACATCTGCTTCAGCTTCTGTGAGGACTTGACAGAGGCAGAGGCTGCAATGATGGCGTTGAGTTGCTGGAAGGCAAGATGAAGAGCTGTGTCGGCCCAGGCCAGGATGGGGAGAAGTTGGCCCGACGGGGCAGGCAGGGGAGGGGACCAGCAGGTGGGGGGACAGGCGGGGGGGTGGGATTCGGGCGGAGGCTGTACCGGCGTGAGCATCTGCAGGTTGTCCTGGAAGTTGCCCAGGAAGGCCATGCCAGCCATCCGCTGGGTCAGCCGCTCCACCTTGCTGAAGAGCAGCATGAAGCGGTCCTCGGCCGCCAGCTCGTCCAGGGGCTGCCGCTCCCGCTCGTACTGCCGCAGCAGCTTCACCTCGGCCTCCGTGGGCAGGAAGCGCATCAGGCACTCCACGAAGTCCACGGGCAGCGTCTGGAGGTCAAACCTGCGTAGGAGGAAGGAGCCAGCTCAGGTCTTGCATCTGCCCGTGATCCATCCCCCCTTTATTTTCCAGCCCCTAGAAGGCCTGAGGGTGGGGCCTGTGAGCAGGACGCAGCCAGAGGCAGAGGGCCCATCGCTTCATCTGTCAGAGCATGAGTAACAATCCTAGGGGAACATTCCATGGCCTGTTTTAAAACCCTTCCGTGTCTTCCCTCTACCCCCAGGGAGAAATCTTAATACCTGAACGTGGTTTATGAGGCTCAGCCTGCCGGACTTCTGCCCACCTGTGTTTACCATGTCTCTTCTACTCTCCTCCTACACTGAAGTCTGAGTTGATTTTCAGTACCTAGGGCATCATGCTTCTCCCTCCAGGCACTGCAGTGGACTTCATACACTTCCTCAGGTCAGGTTGCAGGTGAGACCTCACCTCCTCCCGGAAGCCTTCCCTGATCACCAAGCTCAGCTACCTGGCCTGCTCTGTTCCCCGAAAGCTACCTACACCTCCACCACCTTGGTGGTTATTACCCAGTGCTACTGGACTGTTCCCCCGAGACTGGCAGCAACTTAAGTGAAGGTTTGGGCTGAATCCCCGGCACCTCCCACAGTCCCTGGCACACAGCACAGATGCAATAAGTTCCGGCCAAACCAGGGGATGACTGAAGGGTGTGAGATGGCTCTGTTGATGCCCTGGAATCCAGGAAGGCCAGGATCCTAGGTGAACTGGGTTGCCAACTGACTGGGACCAGGGCAAGGTCAGTGGGAGCCTCACGTGTGGATGGCCCTGCAGATCTCCTCGGCCGAGCGGCCAGCCTTGCGTAGAGTGATGGCTAGGTTCTTGGCACGATTGGCTTCCAACAGGGTCACCTTGCTGGCGGCCTTTTGCGCTGTCTTGTTCTTAGAGCAGATGAGGTCAAGGGCAGGGCCCTGGGCTTTCGTCTTGAACAGTTCTTCAAATTTGTCTAGGTCTAGGTCCTGGCAGGGGTTGACGAGAAGGGAAAATGCAGTGACCTATCCTACTAGAAGACCTCTGGCAGCACGCCCAGCATCTGTTCAGCTCTGGCACATGGATGCCTGGGTCTGAGGGTGTGAGGGTGTTTCCAAGGCCAGGAGATCTGGCTAAAAACACGGTCTGGTCCCCAGCCCTCTACCCGACCCCTAAGGGCTCCTGCTACCTCCAAGATCTTCTCATCGTCAAGTTCACTGAATACAGTGCCGCTGATCTGGTTGGGTTTCAGTGCTGTCCAGTTGAAGACTGGCAGCCGGAACTTGGTCTTGATAGGTTTCTTGATGCGAATGGCTAAATTTGAAAGGAAGATCAGTGAGGCGCTGGGGCTAAGGACACTCTCCCTACGTCCCACTAGCTCTGCCCAGAGCCCTGGGGGGACTCACCTGACAGGCCTACTGTCAACACCACAGAGGGAGCAGCGCCAGGGAGAGGTGGGGCTGGGGGACACTTGTCTGCGGGAAAAGAAATGCCACGGTGACCCAGGGCCCAAAAGACTCTCCAGAGGTCCCTTCCCCGATGCCACCCCACCTCTCTGCAAAGTCTCTTGGGGAAAGAGGATGTGTGAACTCCCTGCCCCTCCGGTTCCCAGGGGTCCTAGCTCTGGTGGGGCAGGTCTCGCTGGCCTCTGGCCCACTGTCTCCTGCTCTGGTCTAAGCCCTCTCCATGGCCATCCTCAGAGGAATCAGGAGCGGCACCTTTATGATCCTTAGAACAAACCCATGTCTGCCCTGAGATACTCCCTTCCCCAGTAACCTGAGCCTCCCTCAGATTCTCGCCCTCCCTCGAGCCTTTCCCACCCGACTTCACATCCTTCCACCCACATCCCTGGCTTCTCCCTAAGGGAGGCACTGCTGCCTGGGGTTTTGGTGTGGCCCTGAGATGGGGCTGCCCCTCGGGGCTCCCAAGGCCCTCCTCACCTGGTAACGGGGGTGGGGGCGGGGGCAGGGGAGGAGCTGGCGGCGGGGGCAGGGGCAGGGCCTCCTCGGGCGGCGGGGCTGGAGCCAGGAGGTCCAGGTCGGAGGGCAGCATGGCCTCACTCAGCTCTGCGGGGCCTATCCGGGCCAGGGCCTCGCTGCCCGTGGACTCCAGGCCCCGCGCCCCAGGCTCCAAGTGGCACCGGCGCTGGAAGGCCTCCTCCTTCTCTTTAATGAGTCGCCGCAGGGTGTGTACCTGGTGGCTCGTGTTCTCGTAAGTCTCCTATCAGGGAGACAGTGCCAGTAGGGAGAGGGTCAGTGGAAGGCACAGCCATTGTTGGCCCTGAGAGTGACACTTCCTGCCCCAGGCTTCTCAGCGGGGGTCTCTGGGAGGGTGCGCAGGGGCAGAGAGCAGCAGGAACGCAGGTGGAGGCGAGGGAGGCTGGACTGCACAGGACGGCACCCTCCAGTGTGCTTCCTCTCGGACCCAGACTTAGACTCACTGGTTCCTCAAGGCCCAGGCCGGAGGCTGCTCCTGGGCACAGCTCCTGGGCCTGCCCTCAGCCCTCCGGGCCTCAACTGCTCCCACTGTGTTTGGCCTCGTATAACCACTCCGTTGGCAGCCCCCTATGGACAAGACCCTGCCCTAGCCATCTCTGTATCCTCCATACTCCCTAGAACAGCACTTCAGACTCTCAGCAGGGACCTGACAGATGTATATCAAGCCCCTGGTCTCCCGACTTAGGATACCTGGTGGATAGTCCCTGAGCTACTCAGCCTGCCCATTACGCAGGGGAGGGAAAAGCAATAGGAGGGGCCGGTAGGAGGGGGCCTGGATGCTGGAGGTGCCTGCGGGCGCCCCACCTACTCCTACCCTCCTCTGTGTCCGGCCCACTCGATTCAGTTTCCCTCTCCAACTAAAACACGGGGTGAGGGCGCCTGGGTGGCTCAGCTGGTTAAGCGACTGCCTTCGGCTCAGGTCATGATCCTGGAGTCCCTGGATCAAGTCCCGCATCGGGCTCCCTGCTCGGCAGGGAGTCTGCTTCTCCCTCTGACCCTTCCCCATCTCATGTGCTTTCTCTCTCATGCTCTCTCTCTCTCAAATAAAATAAATAAATAAATCTTTAAAAAAATAAATAAAAAATAAAAGATGGGGTGAAGTCATCAGCCCACCCTCCTCTGAGTCCCTCAAGTGTGAACCAAGATCTGGATTTTCAAAGACTTGACATGACTCAAGAAATAAAACCCAAATAAAAAAAAACTATGATTTTCAGATGCATTTCTTATAATAGGATGGAGCTGACTGTACGAAAAAGCAAAGAGATAAAAAATAAATTGATAAGAGATATATCGAAAGAAAGAAAGAAAGAAAAAACGAAAGAAAGAAGGAAAGAAAGAAAGGGAAGGCCAGCTCCCCAGGCCCTGGAGCCCAGCCCGAGTCAGCGCTTCCCTTCTCCAGATTACTTGGTACCTTGACGCTCTCTAGTTCCTTCTCCCGCTGCAGCAGCTGCTTCTCTAGCTCGGCCACACGCATCATGTTCTCATTCTCTAGGTCCAGAAGCTTCTCCGTGAGCTGCAGGATGGGAAGAGCAGGTCCGGCGCTGGCCCTAAAGCCTGGGCACTTTGCACAGCCTGAACCTCCACCAGGACCTGGACCCGACCCCCCGCTCCCAGGGCTCCAAAGGCCGTGGAGCCCCATGGCTTCCCTGTATCACTCCCGTGGGCCCGGGTCTGAGACCCCGTGAAACAGACCACACCTGACTCTCTCAAGCCTGAGGCCACCTCACGCCCAGTCCTGGAGGTCAGTGTGTGTCCTAATCTGTGGATGACCCAGGGCCTCGGCCAGAGCGTGCTGGGTTCTGCGGCTTCCCTGGGCCTCAATCTGGAACTGTGATGGCCCCGTCCTCTCCCCATCCCCAGTGGGAGTTCTGGCAGCAAAAAAGGACTACCTACGTGGGACACATGCTCCTCCAGCTCCTCCACCTTCTCCAGGGCTACGTTCTTGGTCTCTGCATCCTCCAACAAGCCTCCCACATCAAACACATTGTCCAGGTACGCCTGGATCTGCACCTGCAGCTTCTCGCTCTCTGTGTGCCTTGACTTCTGGGAAGAGCAGACACGGTAGTAGTTGGGGAGCCTCCTGAGAGAGACGTGCTCCTCATCACCTCCATGACCACTTCCTAGAGCATAAGACCCAGGGACGTCCTTCTGCAGCCATGCAGTCTCATCCAGTGGAGCTGCCAAATTAGAGAGCGCCCCCTGCAGGAGGGCCCAAGACCCCGGCCGCAGAAGACAGGCAGGGTTCCAAGAGCATCCACGACTAGGCTCGTGTACAAGAAGAACCCTTCATGATATGACTAAGCTGGTCCTCTGCCCCCAAGCTCCTCACCCGCAAAGACTCGAGCCCAGCTCACCTGCAAGAACTCCTCCAGCCCCAGCTTGGTGAACTCATACTGCAGGTGGACCCGGAAGTTCATGTCCTCTACTGAGTGCACCACGATGTTGATAAACTGCATGCAGGCCACCTGGGGAGAAGCCGCTCAGAGGGTCAGAGGCAGGGAGGGCCAGGAGAGACCGCAGAGCCAGGGTGTTAGAACCGGTATCATTGTGGGGGTAATCAAAGGAGTAAATAAAAAAAGTGAGTCTTTCTGAGAACAATAAAAGTATTTTAACTTAAAAAATATCAAACTTAAGGGGCGCCTGGGTGGCTCAGTCGTTAAGCGTCTGCCTTCAGCTCAGGTCATGATCCCAGGGTCCTGGGATCGAGCCCCACATTGGGCTCCCCGCTCTGCGGGAAGCCTGCTTCTCCCTCTCCCACTCCCCCTGCTTGTGTTCCCTCTCTCTCTCTGTGTCTCTCTCTGTCAAATGACTAAATAAAATCTTAAAAAAAAAAAAATCAAACTTAAGATTCAGTGTACAGAGACAAGTAAATTATATGAGAAATAGATGGAAATGAAGATACAACTGATTTCCTTTGCACATCAGCAGGTATTTCTTGAGACAACACTATGTAACTAAAGACCGAAGGCTGAAGGGAAGAGAAGCTAGAGGAAAAGCTTGGGCAAAGCGAAGCAGCTTGAAAGGATCCAAATCAGGGGCAGTGAGGCCACAAAAAGGGGGGGGGGGGAAAGGAGGTGGACCCAAGACACAAAACTGTCATTGTCCTGGAGTTTCTAAAAGCTCTCTGGGGTAGGTGAGTGGACAAGAAGCACTTACTGAGTAGAGAGAATCATTCCAGGTTCTAGACAGAATATCAAGATATGCTGTTGGCCTGGGCCTATTCGCAAGGAGCATGGGACCCTGCTGGGCATGCGCCTGACCCAGGCCCAGTTCCTCACCATGAAGTCGATGTTGCTGTCCTCATTCCGGAAATACTCCATCAGCTTCTCAAAGCGGTGTAGTTCCTTGCATACCTGAACAAGCAAACTTTCTCAGTGAGAAGCTCTATCCCATGCAGAACCTAAGCCCTTGAGCCCTGCTCCCAGGAACATCATGACAAAGGGACTGGTTCAGACTAAGCTTAATCATGACTCTTTCTATGCAAGGAACCATTTGCAACATATAGAAGAAATCCTGTTAGTTTAACAAGCTCTCCAAGGAGAAGAAAGCCTGGGACCTGCCATTACCTTGGGTTACTGGTCTCACAGTAAAGCCTGGGCCATTAGTCTGGGCTTTAGGTGCCTCTGGGGGTAGGCCAAGGAGAAACACAGTTGCTCAGTTATTGAAGGAAGGAAGGAAGGAGGAAGGAGGAAGGTTGGAGGCCATGGCTGAGGTCCTAGTGGGGACACAGGAGAGAGGCCAGGGTGCAGGAAAGCCCCTGTGCTAAGAGGGGTCTACAGACTCTGTTGAGCCTCTGCCTTCAAGGAGGAAGAGCCATTTCCTGGCTTGAACAATGGATGTTAGGGAAGAGGTCCAAAGTGGAGGAAGGGGTGGGCCCAACAGCTACGACTGGATGTCGAGGAATCCTTATGTTCAAGCAGATGAAAGTTTTAGAGCCAGGCCCAGAGGCTGGGGAAATTCCAAGTAGGAGCTTCCTCTCCCCTCACCAGTAACAGCCAACAACCCAGAAGGATGCTTGCTTGCCTTCTCCTCCCACCGCAAACACGTCTGTCTTGGGTTCTACCAGTGGGCTCTCTGCCTCAGAGCCACCTGGGGGGCCTATTAAAGCATAGGTACTCAGCCCCCCAGGAGTAAGTTTAACAAGATCCTCAGGCATTCTGATGCATGGCCAGGTTAGAGCCATCGGACTGCAGCCCTCAAGTGAGGGTCTCTTGGGGCGCCTGGGTGGCTCAGTCGTTAAGCGTCTGCCTTCAGCTCAGGTCATGATCCTGGGGTCCTGGGATCGAGCCCCGCATCGGGCTCCCTGCTCAGCAGGGAGTCTGCTTCTCCCTCTCCCACTCCCCCTGCTTGTGTTCCCTCTCTCGCTGTGTCTCTCTCTGTCAAATAAATAAATAAAATCTTTAAAAAAAAAAAAAGTGAGGGCCTCTTTAGCTGGCCGTTCAGGATCTGTCTTGCCATAAGATCTGGTAAGGCAGAAGTTCTGGTTTTGGTGTTAAGAAAAAAAAGCAGAGGGGGCAGGCTTCTTAGTTAAGCACAGGATGTTAAAATCATCACTGGGATGTGTGAGATCACAGGAAAGGGTGCTACCTACCTGGCTCCCCACCTCCTCACCAAACACACATACACACACACACATAGAAGACTGACCTCTTTGAAATTGTCAAAGGCAGCAAGAATGATTTCGTGACCTCCCCGCACCAAACACACAGCTGCCAAGAGCTCCAAGACAAGGGCTTTGGTCCTAAGGGGTGAAGAAAAAAGATTAACCCTTTAGCTCCCCACCCTGGCCACCACACAGTTCACCTCCACAACCAGGCGAGTTCTTTCAGAGTGGAGACAGCCTCACAAGTGAGGGGAGTGGGTTTTGGAAAGAAAGCAGGGGTAGGAAGGCTTGGCCCCTCGCTGAACTGTGCAGACCAGAGGGAAGCCAGGGACACTCCTCCTCCTCTAGCAGAAGGAGCAGAACGAAGGCGCTGACCTAGGCCGCCGGTCCCTGAGACCAGGCAGGCGGGACTTGTTGTCAGGGTCAAGTGGAGCCCAGATCTCCAGAGCCCTGGGCACAGTGGGGAGGAGAGGGGAGGGAAGCAACTCACCTTGGGTTCTTGTTGTTGAGACTGAGTGCAATCTCATTGACGGCGTGGGGGTGGGACATGACCAGGTTGAAGCCGTACTGTAACAAGGAAGGAAGACCTTGATGGTGGGAAGGCAGCTCCCTGCTGGATCTCCTTGACTATCGGCCTGCCAGCAAACTCGCCTTTTACAAGCTGGTGCCCTCCCAGCTCTTCTAGTTTGGCAGATGAGGCAGGACAGGCAGAGCATCCGTGGCCAGTGCTGCCCCCTTACCTGATAGTTCATGATGGCTCTGAGGCAAAGGATACAGACATGGACATCATCCTTCTGGCTCACCAGGCGGGAGTTCTTCAGGGCCCTGCGCCCAGGGAGAGTGCTGTACCTGGGGAAGAGGGGGCTGCTGGTGAAGGGTCTAGGAGCGCTCACCATCACCCGGACAGCAGGCTGCACCTCCACAGCAGCAAGAGAGGGAGACAGGGGACCTTGAACCGACAGCCTCGAGAGTGGTGGGGGAGGCAGGGGCAGGGTGCTCAGCAGTTTTCACCTCTCTGCCACAGGCCTTTGTGAGTAACTACCTGGGATCCCAGCTTTATAATCAGGGCCCAAACCATCCTGAGCCCAGGACCCTCCAAAATACAATGGCAGGCGTGCAGGTCTTTCTAGTCCTCAAGATGGATCCAGGGAGACAGTCATCTGAGCCTGCCCTCCTCCTCCTTCCAGTCGCTGCATCTTCCACAAATTCCCTGGGGCCGGAGCATCTTGGCTCCCATCCCACTTCTACAGCCCAGAAAGGGCACAGCAGACCCCAAAGGCAATAGGAGGGCCAGGGGCTACATCTGGCTTGGCCCCCAGTGATGTTTCATGAAAGAAAGAGGAAGCACAAATGGTGTCTGCTCATGCATGAATGACTAGAATGATGAGCAGGGTCAGAGCGACAAAAGGAGACCAGGATAAAAGCATGGCCACAAGAGGAACACAGACCACAGAAAGGGCCACAGGGCCCAAAGGAGAGCCGCCCTGGGTAGGAGGGGCTCTGAAAAGTCATCTGGTCTATCCACCTGCCTCCGGGCAGGACAGCTCCTACAATACTGCAAAAAAAAAAAAAAAAGAAGAAGAAGAAGAAGAAGAACACAAGGCAGGCTTGGAGAGAAAAGGAAGAAGGGAAGGGAAGGTGAGCTGCGGGCAGGTTGTGGGGGAGCTGGTCTCGGAGCAGCTGATGGGGCAGAATGCAGAGCCAGAGGGAAACAGACTTGAGGGCAGGAGCTCATCACCCAGTGAAGACGAGGGAGCTGGATGAGGGCCGGCCCCACCTAAGAGGCCGGCAGGAGTGGCAGAATGAAAAAGAGGAATGGGGAGGGGGAGCCCCTAGAGGGGAGTGTGGAGAGGGGAGAACTGGAACCCCAGATGGGGTGGGCTCAGCCGAGGGCGATGTACTTACCCAGGACAGATTGCTGGGCAGAGTCAAGGAGACAGAGAGGACAGACCAGAGACAGACTGGCAGGCAGAGGGCAAGAGAGCTGAGCCTGGAAGCAAGAGTGGGGGGAGGAGCAATGAGCACTCACCCCTGGCACCCAAGACCTGGACTGGGGGGCTAGGGTGGGAGGCAGGTGGGCAGAGCAAGAGCGCACATACCGGAGCACAGACTGGCGCGCAGAGCGAGCGAGGCTGTTGGTGAAGGGGGCTGACAGGGCGCTGGGTGGCTGCAGGTCCTCGATGGACCTGCTCCAGGACCGGAGCTTGTCAAATGCACCATCGTCACTACTCTCCAGACCCTCAAAGTCAAACCTGGAGCAGGAAAGGACACACAAGCGCACACACAGGAGAAATTCAGTGCTAAGCCCCCTGGCCAGCCCACCCCGCCCTGTAGACCTCGAGGGCAATCAGAAGCAAGAACGGCAAGAAGAGAAAGCGGAATTGGGCAGCAGAGACCCAACCCTGGTCGGGAGAGCCACCCACGCAGGACAAGGGCAGCGGAGGCACAGACAGCAACCAGGAAGGGGATCTGAGGGGATGGGAATGCTGACAGGGGTGAGCTGCGGCACCTCGCTGGCCAGGCAACTCCAGGAGTGACCTCTCCATGGGCCCAAAGGGAGGCTCTCTGCACTCCCAGCCTTAGATAGCACGTCTCAGAGAAGCCATGGCTCCCCATGGAGAATCCGCTCTGTGCAAGGGCGGTGGCGAACAGGCCAACGCAGGTCTTGCTGTTGGCAAATGGCAGTGGCCAAAGGGGCCTCTCAGTGCCCTGAAGGGGCCCGGCTGGTTCTGGATTGGGCTCACGAGGGAAGGGAACGGAGGTCCAAGCCAACCTAGAGTGGGAGAGTCCACTAGGTCCAACCCAGAGTGGGACAGTCCACTAGGTTCAAGAGTACCACGGTCCCATCCCAGCACTGGGTTTTAATGGCTGGGTTTTCCGTGGTTCTACTTGAGACTGCTAGGTTTTCTGGAATAGAGGCTGCCTGGGGGAAGAAATCACAGGTCGAGGGTGTGGACTGGGGACCTTTGTCCCTACAGGAGTTGGGATGGTTTCTCTGTCCCTTTCTACTTCTGTGATTGCCACCAGCAATTTGGGAGTGAGGCCAGGACAAGGAGGATGGCTTGAGATCACGGGGCACTGTCCTTTACGAATCCCCACATCAGGATATACCCACTCTGAGAAACCAGCCCCACTTGTCTTTCCTGTCCTCTTCCCCCAAGTAGGTCATTAAGGACTGAACGAGCATCTCCGACAGGCTCTTCCCCCGAGGAACCTTCTGCTCAGACATTCATAGCCCCAGGGTCAGAGGCATTTCTGAAATAGGAAATGATATCTGCAGGTGACTGAATGTTCCAAAGGAGCAGGGGTAGGCTGCAGAGTCCTGATGCTGAGCTGCTTAATGGGGCTCTCAAGCAAACATCAGAGGAGGCTCCCTGACAGGGAACCCAGCCAGTGGCCCTCCTCAGTCAGTAATTGTATTCCCTAGTGCCAGTGCCCGCAATTTACAGATAGATGCCTTCACCCAGCCTCTGTTTGGCTTCACCCTTTTCCTTTCAACCCTTCCCAAAACACACTTTCTCTCCCCTTCACACCCTCTCCCTGCCCTGAATCTTTCTTTCGAAAACAGAGTCAAAAGCACTGCTGTGGACACTACAGTCCGGAGGATCCAGCGTATTTTGGTTTCGAGCAGCTGGGATCTGTTTGCTTTTCAAACGGGATAGATAGGCTTATTTGGAAAAATGATCTGCATCTTTTTACTATAAAAGCTCTGAATTTTTTTTTTTAAAATCACTTCAGCAAATGTTTTTCATTGCTTTCTATAAAAAGAGTAGTTTTTAAAGGGAGAGGAGCATCACGAGGCCTGAATTCTGAAGGGATGGGAACGGGGAGTAGGCCACTCTTGGTTTTAAGGGGGGGGTGACCTGGGAAAAGCGAAAGGCCAAACTGAGGAGAGGCATTAGTTCGAACCCCTAAAGAGCTAAGACTGAAGATCTGCTGGACCAAGGAGAATGGCCGTGGGGTAAGGATAGTAACAACAAAAGTGAAAGCCAAGGTTAGGACTGAGTCCCAGGACTAGGGCATTTCCCCAGGACTTGGGACTTTTGGTGCTAACATTGGGAAAAGTCACGGGCATACTGGGACGATTGGTCAGCCAAGGGCTGAAGTCTTGGCTCTAAGTCTGAAGCATTCATCCGGCATCACGTGAATGATCAGTATAATCCCTCTTTCCATATAGTCAGGCAATTATGGTAGGTTATACCACCTTGAATAACAAACAATAAAGCGGCTAGAGCAGTACAGACTTACTACGTTCTGAACACTACTAGTTGCTTTACACACTTTATCATCTCAACCTTACAACAACTCTGGAACATGGATCCCCTTTTCTGTAAGAGGACGCAAATGTGCTTGAGGTCGCCCGGATAGTCACGGACGTAACTGAGACCCACAACCAGCTTTGCCGTTGTCGGCCCTTTTCACCACCTCATGCGGCCTTCTCATGGGTACTCCTGTGCTGAGGGACCCGCCCCACGGGACTGAAAAGGGCTCCGAATACTTCATTTTCAGTGTGGGTCAAAGGTCATGCTCACTGCTCCTGGGGCTCTTCTTCAGCAACGACCTGGAGTAACCCTCTCACATCTGGAGACCCAAAGGAGGTTCTTAAAGACTCAACTCTCCAAAGGCAAATGAATCCCGCTGGGCGTCTCTCCCAGAAGCCAGGACATTTCCTTGGACTGCTCGCAGCCTGGAGTCTGGATCCTTTGGGTTCTAATCCTGAGCTCCCTTTCCATATCTCCCTCCTTCTGCTCCAGCCACCTGGCCTTCTTCACGGGTCCCAGACATCTTCTCGGCTGCCTGCCCACTCCCACTGCCTGGGCTCTCCCCTCCCGGCCTGGGACCCCTACTCCCGCCTTCACCACTCCAGTCTCACCCTTCCTCAGCAAATCAGAATGGAGCTGTGTCCTCCCTCGCCGACCCCAACCCTAGCCCCGGGGAGGTACTCACATGACCGAACACTGGGCAAAGGACAGGTAATCCACGAGCACGTCCAGGCCTTTGTTTTCATCATTCAGAAACTCCCGCACCCACCTGCCAATAGAGGAAACATAGTGCAGGGGTCTGCTAAAAGCTGGTCGAGGGTGAGAAGGGCGAGGGGCCTCTGACCCAGCACCCACTCCTGAATCCTCTGGAACTTAGCACCAGGCTGGAAAAATTCTGAGGTTCAAAACCCATGGCAGACCCATTCCGTGGTCACATCACGGGCCTAGACCTCCGCGAGGCCGGGGAGCCAGGGATGGGAAAAGGTACAAGGCCTTCCAATACCATGTCAGCCACACAAGCTTTCAGGAACCCTCTCTTAAATGGCCAGGGCCCTGGCTCAATCCTTTTCTGCGTCCTTGGTGTCTGGCACAACACCGAGTGTGCTGTCCCTGCTTGATGTTTATTGGCAAAATTGTGGGGACATGGGGGGGTTGATCAAGAGCATTTACCACAGGCCCTTGTGCACAGCTGTGCCTGACAAGGGCTAGCAAGTCTCCAATTGGACCGAAGTCTCCGTCGAAAGGCAGGCAAAAAAGGTCAAAGAGAGCTCTGGAACAGAGACATGTTGGGCCAAAGGGCCCTTCCACCAAGTTCAAGGAAAGATAGTCTCGGTCACAGTGAGCAAAGAGGGATATGCGGGAATTCTGTGTTTGGTCAGGGTGAGTTTGACAGAATAGGAATAGGAAAAGGATGGGGGAACGGTCAGGGATTCGAGTAACTCCCTGAAGACTTAGGCCCCTTCAAGCCAGAGAGGCAGGAAGGTGGACAACAAAGACCGTAAAGACAATGGACCCTGGCATTTCCACCTTTCTGCCTTCAGGCCTCTTGGCCTGAGATATCCCTGGAAGGAAATTCAAGAGCCGATCCCAGGAGGGCTGTTACAGGACAGGTTCATTCCACAGCATAGAGCAACATAAAACGCTCAGGATAAAACCCCGACTCTCCTCAGTGCTCTGTTCCCTCGGATGTCTGGGGGTCTTTATAGGCAGCTGCCCCCAACAGCCCTGCAGGGCCGCCTCTCCCCCACAGCTGGAACACCAGTGCCATGTTTGCTGGCCACACCCTGGGACACAGTGAGAGGCTGGGCCGGAGCACCAGGCTCAGCTGAGGCTGACTGACACCGGAGCTGCCTGAAGTTAGCTTCCTCTCTGGGGGCCGACAGGCCTCCCGTTTCCTGTCTGTCTGCTCTCCAGCTCCCCACCCCCTTCTCATTTCCTGTCTGAGTCTACACTGCTATTTTCGGGATCTTGACACTTTGAGGAGAGGTTAAAGGGCACTTCGGCAAGGCAGAGAAACCAATACAAACCAGAGGGAGGAGGAGCTGGTGAGGCTCTGGAATCCCACTTCCCAGCCTGCCCCGCGCCAGGGCCTGAGTTCCCATTGGGCTGCCCCTACACACCCAGCTTCGGCAGGCCCTGGGGCTGATCAGGCTGTGACAGAAGCAGGATCCTCCTCTCCCCACCTTGCCCTGGGCTCCTACCACCCCGGAGCACCCACACCCCAGCCTGACAGCCTGACAAACTCTTCCGGCCTAGAAATCTGGGAAGGAGCCTGGTCCTCCCCCACAACTGCCCAGAGAAGCCACAGTTCAGACAAGAGCTCCTAAAATGCCAGACACGAAGCTGTTCCCTGGGAACCAAGGGCCAGGTCCAGACCTCTAACTTGTGTGCCAACTGCCAAGAGGCCCCGGGCCTGGGAACCATGCTGCTCTCGCCCCAGCTCCTGGCCAGTGGCCAGAGAGGCAGGCACCAGGTGGAAGGGGTGAGCAGAGGGGAGTGTCACACACGGCTCTGTGGCCCTCTCCTGAGAAGAACAGGCTCCCATCCTCATGCGGCAAGACCTACTAAGAAAGAAAGGGGGGCCTGAGAGGGAAGTGAGTAGTGGAAGGCCCTGCGGGGTGGTGTGCAGGGTGGTAGGTGGGATTTGGAGTTGCCATCTGTTTCACTCCCCCCCCCCCCCAAAACACACAGGGTAGCTAAGGAGGCCCTGCCACTCCTGTGACGATTCACCAAATACAGCTGCAGGCTGAGTTTCACGTTTGCTAGCATGTCAGCTTTCACTCTGGTTCACGGAAGAGGTGTGGAAGCCAATTCTGGCCACCAAGCACAGCTGCCGAGGCCAGGAACTATCCCTTTCCTGTTCTCTCCGGTGCCATTTCCCCCATGACTGCTACTGCCGCGGCTGGCTGCACACAGGTAGCCTCTGTAAGAGCCCCAGGCAGGCCTGGCCCGGCGTGGACAAGCGGGCAGCCACCACAGGCAGGAGGGGAAAGGCAGATGATGTCATTCGGCTCTTTCCACCCCTGCTCTCAGGAAGCCCAGGACCCTGGGGATGGCCCCTGCCCAGCCTCCCCCACCCCCACCCCCGGCTCGACTTCTCACTCATGCAAGCTCTCAATATTTGTGCTTGGCCCCTTGGTCAGGATGGTAGCCCCGCCTGCAGTCCTCCATCAGGTTTCCCTCACTGTCCTTTGTGTACACTCTCTCTCTCACTTTCACTACATATGCTCTGACTGGTTATGGTTTTATAAAACCAAGACCACTGCCATCTGTCACTGTACCTTAGGCATTAGCCTGCGGCCTGTTCAGCAAGTGCTGGTTCCCTACTCAGAGACTAGCAAACAAGACTCACTCCTAGGAACTCCCATTCCTAGGGACCCTGTCAATGGGCCGGCAGTACCAGGGTCTGTAGATACAGAAGATGTTCAATTCCTGGCCCCTGCCACCTTAGATCGACTTTCTTGGTGCCCTAGGAAGCTGCTTCTGCTCATGAACTACGACTGTCTTAGAATCAAGAAAATAGACTTGTGGGCACCAAACAGTCCAGGAACGAGGTCTCAGCTATCTGAGGCAAGGTGCTCCTCTGCCCCCAGCATGCTCTGGGCCTCCCTTGGTCCAGCCCCAGGCCCCAGGCAGACTCGAGTCTCAGCTGTGATGGGAGAGACTTCTACTTAAAGCCACAGGCTGAAGACCCCAGGAGGGGCCCCAAGCTTGCCAACAGCTGGCAGAGCTGAAAGGGAGAAAAGCCAGAAAAAGAACAGTCTGAAGCTCCGGGGAACCAAAAGCCGTTCAAGGGGTGACTGTGCCTCACAGCAGTGAGATAAACAAGCCCCCCATCCTCAGAGGCCGCCGGATCCTGATGGCCGATTCTGACTCACCCAATGTGGTTGGTACGAAGTGAGATCTCCAGCTCCCTCAGTACTTTGGTTGACTCCTGCACTCTCCTCCTGAACTTCTGTAAACATGGAATTTCCTGTCACTATTGGCAGCCCCCGATCCAACTTTACAGTACAAACAAAAGGGGTAGAAAAGGAAAGGGAAGGGACACAAGAGGGCAGCTGCAACCCTTCCCTCTGTTAGGAGCCAGCAGCTCCAGGCCCATGGCCTCAGAACCCGGAAACCCAACTCCCATTGCTCAGAAGCGGACGTCCCACCCCAAGTCACAGGGGTTGCCCCCCAAACCCCACAGGACTATAACAGGCAACAAGGTGGGGCCTCCCTGCCTCACTTCACCTTCCGGGTTACGCTGGGGTCCAAGAAGCTCTGGAGTTTCTGGATGTAAGTGTGGGGAGGATTCTTCACCTGGAACCGTTCCTGTGAGGGAAACACGCGTGTGCGCACAGACACCCAGAGTTCTGAGGACAGCGTCGAGGAAGTCGAACCCTCCTAAAGTTGTCAGCTGGCCCTTAGCATCATCCAAACCAAAGGTTCTCTTCCTTGGCTGATTGTCAGACGCTTCTCATCTACTGCCATCTTCCCCTTCTCCGATTAGTGATCTCTGAGCCTAAAATATTTTTCTATGTTGAAAATTATTTTAAGAGCCTGTTGCTTTCTAAGACGTGGGGATTAAAGAGCTGGGAACAGCACCCAAAATAAAGATACAACTGAGAAGTGGTGTCCACTGCCTAGCTAACTGATGGCCCGGGATTAGGAGGGCCATGGAGAGAGGAGCTAGGCCTTGTAGAATGCAACCTCGTCAGCCCTGCACCCAGACTTGGGATTGGACTGGCTTCGCAACACTAACACATTCAGGGCTACAAACACACATTCTGTTCCTTGCCCAGACCCCAGGCCCCGACAATCCAGGCAACCTCAAATGCTAAACCTGCTTTTGGCAAAGCCATCCCTCGATCCCCTTCCACGAAGACCATGGGACCATGCCCTCCCCATTTTGGTCCAACCCCTGTATTAGACCCAAGCGAAAACTCAGGGAAAACTCTTAAGCATTCTGATCCTGTTAGGGCCTTCACAACTGAGATATCTGAAGAGTTGGAGGGCAGGGGTGCTGCAGAGGGTTCAGGGAGAATGATCTAATGTTAGGAAGTAGAGCCTAAACACAAAATGAAAGAAAAAAGAAAGGTGTGAGAAACAGTCAAAATTATATGACCTGGAAAAGACTGGGAGATCATCAATTAAAGAAACTCAGTACCAACAAGCTACTGTTCTCCAACCCCCAAGCAGGAGCTCACCATGTTCACCAGCTCTCCTTAATGCAGAACACGAGGAAACGGGCCTTCCCTAGAGAGGAAAGGACCCGGACTAGGAGCTCTGAAGCATAATTCTACCTTATGTCAAGCAGCCTGATTTGGGAGGCAGTGGAACATAATAGCTAGCACAGATGGAGTCGGCTGCTTCATCCTGGTTCCAGTGTCAGGCACGGTACTGAGTCTCGAGTTCTTCATCCATAAAATGTAACAGTGCCTTCCTCAGGGGGTTTTTGTGAGGATTAAATGAGATATTTCAATATATGTAAAGTCCTTGGTCCCCTATAAGTACTTAATAAATGTTAGCTGTTACGATTCTGTCCAGGGCTTGAAAAGAAATCATAAATCTGTGACCGCTCCATCACAAAGTGCTGGGTAAGCACACTGACTATGCGCGGTGCCAGGCGCTTCCATGCCTCCCAAGAGGTAAGGAAGTAAAAGCAGACTCTCCTAACTGAGCAGACAGGCCTGTCGGATTTCAGAAACTCATGACCTGTGAAATTCGAATGTGTGCAAGGGAAAGAGCCAGGCCATGGGTCCTGGTTCTCAGTTCTGAGCTAAGTAATAATCTCTCTCGTCTCTTCTAGCTTGAAACACTGTTCATGTAGGGAGAGCTTCCAATCCTCATGTTCTGAGATTTGGGAACAGAAGACTATAGGGGACTGGGTCTTCTCATTCGTAGAGGCCTGTCCATAATGAGAAAAACCTGAGGTGCCAGGGCTGGGGCAGAGTGAGAGAGAAAGGGTCCTTTGGTCTACTATGCCAGGCAGAGCCCTCACCCTGGGGAAAGGCAGAAACAGGCTCTGCTGGGAAAGCTACCCAACTCCCTCTGCAGACAGCCAGACAGCCAGACCAACACAAACTTCTTTCAGGCTACTGCCCATCAGGAAGAAATCAAGACAGCTCTTTGCAGGCATTAGAGGGGAACTTGGCCTGCCCGCCCCAACTCTGTTAAAGAGAGCCCTCTTGGGACAGGAAGTGAGCACGGACTGAGGCCAAGCCCAGGCCAGGGTTTCTCAAGGGACCCCAGGACTGTGGTCAGTGCCTTTGGCCCTGCTGCCTCGTCCAGCCCACGACACAACCCCTACTCCTGGGCCTCGCCCCAAACCCCATACCTGGTCACAGATCAGATCCCACTTCTTCTCATTGTCATACTGCCGCAGGAGCCGGGCCTTGTCGGGAGGCAGGTTCATGGAGCTCTGAGGAGAGAACCTGAGTCAACAGGGCTGAAAGCTCCCTGCACCCAGAGGAGAGAAAGGGAGAGCGTGCACACCTTTTCCCTCCAGGGCCCTCGGCTGCACCCAGACACTCTGTGTCTGCTAAGGAAGGCTCAGAGAGGTGTGACAGTCCTGCCTCCCCTTCATATTTAGTTCAGTTTGGTTGAACAATGTTTTCCAATTTAGTGAGGCAAGATTAACTTTATTTTTAATGAAAACAAACAGATTAAAATAGAAGAGGCTAGAAGATACCAGAAATTCCTACAAGTAGGAAATGGAATGTTTCACGAAGCTTTTGTTTCTTTTATTATTTATTTTAAGTATATACGTATACATATGCACACACACTAGTCATATGCCATAAAATGTGTTTCTTAACTTGGGACAGGGCAAAAACGTTACAAAGCCACTGTCTAAAACAGCAACTCTCCATCTGCTTCTCGCCCACGGCCTGAGGGATGCACGGCCTTCCTGCGTCACGCACGACTACGGGTGGATCCTGAGCCAGCCGCAGCCTGTGTGGATGCCATGCATTTACCCCTATGCCCCAGATCAGGATACAAGTACATGAGAAGGACGTTAGCATAAAGGTAACAGCTCATTTTTAAGGAAATGATTTACAAAATATCAGCATTTTAATTATTAGTAGCTAGTTACTTAAGACACACCTCCCAATTAATTAAGACAGGAAAGTGTCCTAACGCCTTCCTGAAAGACACTCTAACCTGGAATATGGAAGGGCAGACCAGGAGTCATCTTATTTCGCTCACTACTGTTTGCTGAGTGAATAAATAAAAGTGGGCAGGAGTGAGGGAAGCCCAAGGCACCCTCGGGCTAGTCCTACACAGGCCAGCAGCCCTGACTCCCCCTCCTTTAACCCCACCTAGTCAAGCTTCTCTTCTCTCCAGTGTGGCTGTCTTTGTTATAGGTCACAGCCCTTGCTTCTCAAGGCAGATCACTGCACCTGCCCCTCGCCCCATATTCCCGAATCAAGTATGATCTCCTACCTCAAGTGTCAGAGCTGTGACTTCCCACAAATCCAGCCCCTACCCCCAGCAGGCTATAGGCCACCTGGAAGGCCTTCCTCTCCTCTTTCTCTTCCTTACTTGCTGTTCCAAGTTCAGCTCTAATTCCCTGGGCACCCAAGCATGGCCAATGGGTTTACATCTATCTGCCCACTCCTTGATATTCTCATCCCTGGGGACACGAATTGTGCGCACCCAGGATCCCAAGGAGTCACACAGCCAGGCATTATTCCAGAAGTGGGAGCATCCTGGGAGTGGGCCTTCCACTTTCTAAGAAACTGAAAGAAAAACCTTAAACATCATTTATTTCTGTTAGACATGTCTATTATGCATTTACCTACACACATCCTATTAAACTAGCTATACACTCATCTAGCCCCTCAAGGACTGTGTCTATTCACATGGTCTCCAACCCCTGATGAGGTGTGATAGGCACCTAGTGGAGAGGAAGCGGACGGTAAACCTGAGGTTAAGGCATCCTGGTTTGGAGTAATGGGCCCAGCTCTGGGCTGGAAACCTGGTCACTATGGCTCAAAAAAGGAGTATGGTTGGGATTTTTGCTCAGTGTCTAGGAATACCAAAATGGGGCAAGGAAGAGAAGAAAAGAAGGGGAAGAGAATTACCCATCACACCCCTCTTCACAATTTCTGCTGCCCTGTGAATCTGCCTGCACTCTTGCAGCAAAGAGGGGCTAATCAAATCCTCCCCCCCACCCCCCCGCCGACTGCTGATGCAGTAGGGATGGCTGGTTGGGCAAATACAATCCCGAATGTTCTCTCTGAAACCACTTGGCTAAGGGCCATTCTCATCATGTCTGTGTGGAGAGGAGGACAGAGGCAGGAGGCCACAACAAAACAGGGACCCAAAAGTTGAAGGTGAGCCCGGACCAAGGTCTCCCTCCTAACCACAGCCAGGCTGCTGCTGGCTAAGCCCAAGTGAGACCAGAGAAGAAACAGACCTCAGGCCTGGTTCTGGCTCTGGGCACATCTTGAGCACTTCATTGTCTTCTGCCCATTTCTCCCAAGTCCAAGCCATGGAAATAGAAAATAGTTATCTCCCCTGGAAGAAAGCAACTGGTGGAGAAGGGGGGAGCCTGTTGCTACTGTGGCAGACATCACATCCTGTCTACACCAACTTCCTCAGCCACCCACTGTCAGCTGCTGCGGCCTCACGCTTCCCCACAAGGTGAACTGGGGAGAAGATGTCGGTGCCCCGGGGGCTTTGAAGATGGAACAAAGTCACCCCCTTTGGGAACCCTAGCATAAGAGCACAGAAGAGTGGAAGAGGCACATCAGGGTTCAAACTTTAGATGCCCAGGAGAGATTGCCCCCCATCCCCAGAGTATGGACACGGATGGCAGAAGCATGATTCAGCTCTGACCACAGACCCACAAGCTCCAGTCTCAAGCTTTGGGTGGCACTTTCTGGACAGTGATGCCAGCTTCTCTGTTTCTTTGGGGCCCAAGTGTGACTGGGAAGGAAGTGGGTAGGGGAATTCCCCCCAGCCTCCAGCACTCTCACACGATGTCGGTCCCCGACTGCAGAGCGGGAGCCACCCACCACGGGCTTCTCTCCGTGCCAGACAAGGGACTAGGGCTTCTGCAGCCAACCGATAACGTGCGTGAGCTCAGCAGGGCTCTGACGTCCTGAGGAAGGACAGATTCCTGAGTTCCGGGGACAGCCAGGGAACAAACCTGATATGTTCAGGTCTCTGTCAAAGGTGTGTTTCCTTGACATTTTTGTCCAGTGGCTCTGCAGCGATGGGGAGTTCTCGTAAGGCAGAAGCCAGGCTCAGTCCTTGCTACCTGCTCCCTGAAACCCTTGCTGAACAGAAAGGGGCCGTGGCTGTTTTGGAGCAGAGGCACTGAACGTGGAGTCAGAGAGCCCAAGATCAACTGTGGGATCTTCAGAGCTCATCCATAAAATGGAGATAATCTCACTACTTCACAGGGGTTTATGAGGATTAAATGATAGATGTTTTATATCCGGATGTGTCTGGAACACCGTGGGTGTTCCGCAGTCTCCTTCCCCTTCCTCCTGAAAATCCTGCGTAATGCTCTGATAGCCCAAGGACCCCTCTTGCTTCTGGGTTGTCTCGATCTCTGCCTCTGTCCCTCCTTCAGTGCTGCTTCTCAACCACTCAGGACACAGCCATCCTTTACCCCTACCCCCACCCCCCTTGTCCCCCACCAACCCTAAGACTAGGAGGCAATTAAATACCAACGTCCTTGAGGAGGGAGACCCTGGAGAGATGGGGGAGAAGAGGAAGATGAACTCACACTGAAAGCAACTCTGAGACTGATTCCTACATCAAGCAACCAGCCAGAAATCTAATAATAAAAACCTATAACGGGAAGCAGCAGAAAGGGGTGGATCTGATGCTTCCCCAGCAGGGCTGTTCTGGTTTACTGCCAGTTTGAGGTCAGGCACAGAGCCCTGCTCAGTGCCTAGCCCCGTCCTGGGTTCTGTGGGAGCAAGGCTTCCTTACTCCCCACCCAACCCCTGTCAGCCCCAGTGAAGCCAAGGAGGAAGGAGGTAGCTCTAGTCACAGAGGTTCCCTTCCCTTTCCTGCTCTGTACCCCTAGCCAGTTAGCCCCTCCTCATTTCCTTCCCATCGCAGGGGAAGGGAAACGCCGGTGGGGTTGGAGTTTCCTTCGAAGGTGTGGGTCCTGCGCTGGGACTCACCCCTGACGCTGTCAGTCTCCTTGGGTCGGGCTTGGGGAAAACCCAACCAACAGAAATAGGAACCACCAAAACTCCCAACTGTTTCTGTCGGTCCCAGTCAATCACGATGAATCTTAAGAACAGAAATGAACACAGGCATAGCTCCGCTGAGAGGCAGGGAGACGGATGTCTGAAACTTTCCCGTGAAGGGGATTCTAGAGGCTTTAAGGAAGTCAGGCATTAGAGGGGAACTTTATTCTGAGCAAATACAGAATGTGAGTTGGTTTTCTTAATGTTTCCCCCCTCAGAACCATCTCCCCACCAGGTCCATTATGGCTGACATTTCTCCGAAGTGTGGTAGGCCCAGTCCCCATGCTCAGCCCACGGGGGTGGGGAGCCTGGGAAGCTGAGTCTAGAACTTCCCCAGAGACGAAATGAGACACCGTCCTGGGGACCACATGCCGCTGAGCCCCTGGCCACAGCTGCCAACAAGTCCTCTTGGGCACCCACAGATCAGCCCATTGTGCAGATGGGCAGAGGCAGAATGTGGTGAGGAGGCACAAGGTTTGGGAGGCCAGGAGACTGCTGTAGGAGGAGCTGGAGCCCTGCGCTCCCTCACAAACCAACGACCTTGCCCAAGCCAACAGCAAAGCAAGCAACACCAGGCACAAAGGCCTGTCCCCAGCTGCCAAAAGGACAGAGCGCTAGGAGTGGCCCAAGCCTGCCCTCCACGGATCTCTACTGGTGGGCAGTAGGCACAGCTGTGGCCAGCTGGGCATCGCTCCCAAAGGGCAAGAGCCCAAGGAGGTGGGCGGTCCCCGCTCCTGCTGCCTCGGCCCCCTTGGCGGCCACAGCCAGCCCTGCTGCAGTAGCAGCTCCCAGACAATGAGAGTTATTTTCAGCCCGCGCTTTAACACAAGCCAGCTGGCCAGTGTCAGGGCTGGAGCCCCCACCCAGCCCGCCCAGACAGCAGCCGCTGGCCCAGCCCACTGCCTACACCGCTGTCGTCTCTGCGTCACTCTATCTCCTTTCAGCACTGCTCCTCCTAACTGCGCGCCCCCCCGCCCCCCCAACTGTAATCCTGTCAAAAGGAGACCAAAAAATCCGACAGTTTGACCAAAGATCGGTAACATGAAATCCATAAGGTCCAGATGCGGGATGCGGAGCAGCCCCTCCAAACACCCCCCCTCTTCCCACCCTTCCCCCCCCACCCCCCCCCCACCCCCGGTCCTGTGACTGGCGGGAGTAGCGCAGGGGAGGAAGCGGAACGGATAGGGGGCCAGGTCTCCCTGTAGCCCCCAAGGGCCGAGGCCCAGGCCAAGCCTGGCTTTGCTACCAACCAGGAGATGAAGCTCAGGACGGCTCTCCTGGCCTCCCTCCCTCCCATCCTTCTTTCCAGAACTTAGGTTTGGAGATGATCACTTGAGACAGCCTGGAATGAGCTGGAGCCAACTGTGAAAGTTCTGGGAGAAGAACCGTATCCTGTGGCAGAAAGGCAACCTAAACTGGGTTTAGGACACTAAATGATGGAGTGGGGATGAACACTTCACTCAGCCCCCTGCACATCAGAGTTCAAGGATAGGAAGGGGTGGGCTCCAGGCCTCCAGCCCTGGTGCTGCCACATCCCACAGCCTCAGCAGCATAGTTCCCCTCTGTTCCTCATCTCCCTCCGGCTCCAACCCCCTGCACAGGAGCTCCAGTGTGCGACCTAACTCTAGCCACACACAGCTTCCTCTAGGCCTGAGCTGCCCGGTTACACTTATGGGAAAGTTGCCGGGATACCGCATGACAGAAGCCATCAGAAGAGTGGGTGCTCTTTGACTTAAGTGCCCGTAGTGGTTAGGTCTAGCTTTCTGTTTTTCTTGACTTGGAGCTATCACTCTGGGGACAAGCTGCCAGGGGAAAGCCAGCTTGCACATAGGCAGAGTCCTGTCTGGAGAACGTGCTTCTGTGGTCACTGATGACTCTATAACCAGAAATGACTCGCTGAGCAGTTATGGGCCAAGTCTCAGAGCAGCCTGGAGAAAAAAGAGATGGGTTCACCAGATGTCTCAGGCTGAGCTCTGCAACTCACTCACACCAGGGAAGTCCGATGAAGGAGAGGCCCTAGAAGGCCAGCATCAAAGAGGTGGTTTTTTCCCAAATACAACCGTACCCCCGAGGCCTCTTCTTCACCCTGGAGGCCCCCTCCATTGGATCATGAGAAGGCAAAGGAAGTTGGTCATCTCCCCAGTGCCAGCAAAACCCCCAGCTCTCTCTCTGCCACACCGTCGGCCTCACACCTAGTATCAGATAACCTCTGCACATAACCTGGCCCCCAGACGCTAAGTGAAGACATCCCTCTGGCCTCCTCGATCAAGAAGCACACAAGCTCAGACAGAGGAGCTCATGTTGGCTCTTCCCAGCTGAGCCCCCAGGCCCTCACTAAACAGCCACTGCCCCAGCAACCTGATCTGTCTGCTGGCTCCTCAGCCCCTCCTCGTGGTTAGCCAGACCCACACACTCCCCAGTTACGCAAAATGGAAACTATTCTGCTGGGGGCAGCCGGATTTCCAAAGCTAAGGAGGCTTGGGGCAGAGCCTCACATTCTTCCTGTGGCCAACCAAGGTCCCCCCTTCTCCTCATGATATTCTCCCCTCCTGCCTGCGGAGCCCTGAGAGGCAGTGCTACCACTCAGAGGACACAGTGTTTCTGGGGTTACATCCCACAAAGGGCATTTTCCTCTCTCTCCCCAGACCACAGCCTGTTACTCACTGAGACCCAATACGTGTCCCTCCCAGGACCTCTCATCCATACTTTCCCCTCCCATTCCCACTTGTCACCATCAGATAGGTCGTTATTGTTTACTCCTGACCCTCTGGGATAAACTTCCAGCTAGCATCCCTATTTCCTACTTGCAGCCCTCTTTCCCTCCAACCTGCACAAGGATGAAATTTCTCAACTTCTCAACATCTAAGAAAAATCATGTCTCTTCTCAATTCAGAACTCTTCTGACTCCTTATCATTTACACAAAAAAACCCTGAACTTGGCCTGCTGTTCTCAGCATCTTAAAATAAGAAAGAGCTTTAGAGGTAAGATTCTCCCCCAGGCTGGCCCCTGCATCTCTGACCAGCCTTGTCCTCTTCTGGACTCTCTCCTGGAACAGCCACTCTTGCCATAGGAGCTGCTTGTAACTGATGTTTCCCCAATCTCCTGAATCCCCACCTATTACCAACTGACTCAAAATCCCTCAGCTCTGTGACCCCACCTCCTAACCTAAAATAATCAGCCCCTCTTCTGAGCTCCAAAGCCTAATCATACGTGAAGAATGAAATGGCAGAGACCTTGTTTATCCCTCACCCTCTTCTCATCTTCCCTATTAATGAACCTCCAATGTTCAGTTGAGCACTTGGCAGCCCAGAATTAATGTATTTCTCATCTTCCCTTGCATTTAGGTATGGCTATGTGACCATGTGGGACATAAACAGAAGTAGTGTGTACAATTTCTGAGAGGTGTCATTAAAAGGAGGGAGCATACCCTTCTTTTCCCCTTTCTGCTTCCACTTGGTTGAAATGCAGAGGTAATGGCTGGAACTTCAACAGCTATTCTGGACCATGAAGTGACCTTGGAAATGAAGTCCAGATGGATGAAGCAACAGGAAAGAAAATGCCCGGTCACTGATACCACTGACCTCAGCACAAATTAAGTGTGTTCCATATAGTGTCTTTCATGTGTGTGTTTCCTCTGTTCACAACTAGAACATGAATTCCTTCAGGGTAGGGGTCATGCATTATCCCTTTTGGAATCATGTACAGGTGCTTAATAAGCAACCGACTGATCTTGCCACCACCTCTCCTACCACCAAGTTCTTTTTTGGCCCCTGGTTATTTTTGGAGAGGATTACCCACTTTCTCACCATTGTCCTTTCTTATTTCTGGGCTCTCTCTCCTGTAATCTGCCTAATCTACTGTAGCCCAAATCACTTTCTTTATATGCTGCATTTCCTTCAGCGAACTTCCACTCCTCATTCTGAGTGTCAACTCTGCCCTTCAGTTCATGCCATAAATCGGAGCCACTCCCCCGCCCTTCTCTTTAATCAGCCTCATCTATACTCTGCTAGACCCTAAGCCCCTGAGCACAGGGATCACCACCAGATTACTTACCACTGTAGTGCTCTGCAAAGACTGGGCAAACAGAATTTCCCCATACATATACTCCTCTTCCTCCTATGTTTAAGTGTTCTGCTCCGTGACACCCTAGAGAGATCATTCCCAATTGTCAGCAATGCCTCTCCTTCAATTCAAAATACGTGAAATCCTGCCTTTTCCAGCAAATCTTTCATAAGAGTGCTAAGATTCCCACCCCAACCCCCAACAGCATCTCCACACATTTACTAATGCCTTCAAAAATGTATCCAGAGACCTGTGATTTACGGCTAATGTCTCCTCACCTTTTCTTGGACATCCAATAAATATCTTATCACAACCTCAGAGTGTGGTGAAAGCAGTGAACGATGAGCCACACTGCCCTGGCATGAATCCTAACTCTACCACTTACTAGCTACGTGGCCTTGAGAGAATTATTTAACCTCTATGAGCCTCAGTTTCCTCAGCTATAACATGGAGGTAGAAATAGTATCTCCTTCATATGGTTGCTATGATGATAAAATACGTTAATATATGTAAAGTAATTATTTACTCTATGTAAAGCATTAAAATCAGAATCTAGGTAGTAAAGGTTACATATAATGCTAGCAACGTTTTTTGTTTGGGTTTTTTTATTCAACACATAGCTGGAAAACAACCATATGCCAAGCACTAAGCTAGGAGCTGGGACTACTAAAATAAACGGCAGGACCCCTCCATTCAGGAAGTTCATTTCCAGAGGGCAAGGTAGATAAGCAAAGCAGGGGTGAGTGTAGCACGCGGCTGGGAGAGAGCTGTGCACGGCCCTGCGGGGGCCTGGGGAGGCAGCATCTAATTGGACAGAGGAATCAAGGAAGGTTTCCTAGAAGAGACCCTGTAGGGTTTCGTCTTAAACATCGAGCAGGAGGGAGTCAGGCAAAGGCAATGAAGGAGGGAAAGATGGAGATATTCTAGGCAAGGAGACAGCATCTCCGTGACATGGAAGCACAAAACGTCCTAAAAAGTCCAGAAGTCCCTGAGTGATTTGCGATGATGAAATGACAGTGTATAGGAGGAAATTACAGTAGGTAGGGAACAGCCAGAAGACAAAGGGGCTTAGGAGCTGAGGTAAGTAGGCGGCCATGAAAAGGATAATAATGATACCACTATTAAAATGAAAATAGTAATAATGACAAAAGCTACCATTTATTCACAGAACTGTGATAAGAGCTATCCATGAATTATCTTATTGAATTCTCACAACAAGCCTATGAAGTTGGGAAGTTGGGATTATCATTACTCCCATTTTAGAGGTGAGTTAGCAAAGGCTTGGGAAGGCTGTGAAACCTGCCCGGAGCAAATATGGGGTGGAGCTGGGATTTGAACCCAGGTCTGACTCCACAGCCTGAGCCTGTAACCCCACACAGTGAGGCAGTGAATTATGTCAGGCCTTCTCTGTGCCTTTTCAAATTGTATGCATCCTTTAGGATCAACACAATCAACCTTCCTCACGGAACCTCCCCCAAACCACCCAGAGTTCACACGCTCCTTCCTCCGAACTTGCACGAGGTTTACTGCCCTTCACCTCCTATCGGCAATCGTATTCAATCACACCTTCAACATGCTAGGTATCACACACTGTGCCAACGGGAAGACATGTTCTGCTTTGTGGTCACTCCTATGTATTTACAAAGAAAGGGGAAATTGCAGTTTATAAACATCTGCTCTGGGCCAGGCGCTGTGCTAGATCCTTTAATTACAAGATGTCATGGAAAAATCACTTCTCTCTCATATTGTTATTCACCTTTCACATTTTGGGCTCTTTCCCAAACCACACGGTAAGCTCCATGAGGCCATGGACTTTGCCTTGAACACACTTTTCCTAGACAAGAACGTCCTAGACAAGAATGTCTGTCCCAGAAGAAGCTCTGTAGATACCCCGGGCTAGCCATGTGGACAGCAGAGGCCAGCTGGGGGCAGCACGCCATCTCACCGAGTACACTGGTGGGGGACCCAGCTCCGGCTTTCCAGAAGTCTCATTATAAAACCAGGAGCTTATTAGCAAACCATAAAACGTAATGAATCCTTTCCTACTTCCAGACTATATGTGGGAGGGGCACGACTCCTGCTTTATGGAAGGATAAACTGAGGCCTAACATGGGCACACATCCGTCACAAGTCATATAAGCTGGGGAGGGGCACTCCAAGTCTTCTGTCTCTCCTTCTTTCTCAATTGCTCTCAAATGTGGGTCTGTCTTCTTGGGAGAGAAACGACAATGACCCCAGTGTACTCTTGACCTATGAGCTGTCTTCCCAACACTGTCCCCCTCATGCCTTTAAGTAAGGCCAGGGCCTGACAGGGGTGTCATAGGTGCCCACACCCCAATTCCATCTTTGAGTGTCCCAGATTTTTTACGTCTCATTTGATCATCCAGCTAGAAAAACAACAACAACAACATCTCTTTGGAGTTAGCCTTCTGAGAGTTCCCACCCCATGACCCAAAGAGACCTTGATTCTTCTCTGCTTCTTACAATGTCTGGCTCTTTAAGTACCATATCCACTCAGGGCCACAGATGTGGAGGAGAACGTTCCTGAGCATCTCTTACATGCCAGGTACTTTTCTCACATAATCTCCCCTACTGCCTTCAATAACCACTGCAGGGAACTGTTATGCCTGTTTAATTGGTGAGAGAATTAAGAATCTGAAACCAACTGGCTCGATATCACACAGCATATGGCAGGACCCAGATTCAAATCCAGATATGTGGTCTCCAACATAACTTTTGCCAGACGTGGCTCTTTCTACCACGTCCTGCCATCTCTTTACCAAAAAAAAAAAAAAAATCTCTCTAACTTGGGAAGGTCCACCCGGATTTGTCTGACTGGCTTTGGTTGATCATTAAACAGTGCTTCCCTGTCCAGCACAACTGGGGTAAAACCAGCTAAACAAGGTGTGCCAGGCACCTGAAGCTCAAGGCTTCGGTCTCAGAGTAAGAAGGAGACCCTGCAGAGCCAAGAGACAAGGGAAGTGCCTTCTTGAACACCACATGGTGACAATGCCCTCGTATATGAATGGCATCTTAAACATTCAGAGCGCTATGGGTAACAGCATGGACTTTGGAATCAGGGACAACCTAGATTTGAATCCTGGAACTTTTTATGAGACAGTGGGAAAGTTATTAAATTTCTTTGAACCTAAGTTTCTTCATCTACACAATGTGAATTATGGTATCTACCTCTTATAAGAATTAAGTGAAGGGATGAATACATGAAGAGGATTTTGCATGGCACCTGGCACGGGAGAAGGGCTCTATAAATGGTACGTGGGGTGAGCTACTCCAGGAGTCACAGCTGACTCGAGTTAACTCCTAAGCACAAATTCAAAATACAGTTTCATAGTCCTTTAAAATACATAAAGGGGAGAGTATATAGATAGAGCGGAACAGTTTTGGTTAAATATATTTATTTATATGCTTCTTAACTCTCTAGGTTAGAGCAATTGCACACACTCCTCCTTTGAAAGATCAGACTGAGACACCAACGGCCACCCAGGGGATTCACAGGAAAGCTGGGGCCAGGATTTGGGGAGACACAAATGAGTCACTGATGAAGGCACCCCGCTGAGTGATCTGGGACAACCCCTCTAACCTTTTGCAGATTTTGCTAAGCTGTCTTTAGTGTTCGACCTTATCTCAAATCCCTCATTTCCCCGCTGTCTCCTGACTTCCTCAGGTTAAATCCGCAGTCTGTAAGCCTGAGGTCTGATTTCTACCGCAAATCTCCATTTTTGGCCCCCTCAACTAACCACCCCTCTAGCGAGTCTGTCTTCTCTCTCTCAGTCACTTGAAGGGCTGGGCTGTCTGTGGGGACAGAGAGAAAGGCAGGCGAAGGCTTCGGACCCCAGTTTTGTTTGACCAGTAGACACTGATGACCTCAAGTGTTTCCTTCGATCCCAGACTTCTTTGGGTTTCAGCTTTAATCATCCAACTGTCCATTAGACGTTCCACCTGGACTTCCCCAGTCTCCATGACCTCACGTGCCTCAAACTGGCCTCCTCACTTTTCCTTCTATGTTATTTTCCCTCCTGTGTTCTCAACCAGTAGCACCTCCATCTAACTCATCCCAGCGAGCTGGAAACCTGGGTGGCATCCGGAATTCCTCCCCGACCCCTCATCTCCATCTTCCCAATGTCAAATCTGATCAGTTGCCAAGTTCCCTACATTTAATTTTTGTAACCCCTTGGCGACTCTGTCTCATGGTCTCCATCACACACGCCAGCCCTGGTTCAGGCTCCCACTGCCATCATCACACTACCCAGGCCTCCATGACCACTCTCGCCTCTCCCCCCACCGCTCAGCTGACTCCTCACACTCCAACAACCCCGAGTTGCTGCACGAGGATTCTTGATGTATCTGCTCTGCCTCACCTTGCTGCCTCTGCTCATGCTGTCCCCTCTACCTAGAACGCTTTCTCTCCCACACGTCTCTCCAACTCCCAATTACCCCTTTACCCAGAGTAGATTTCCTCCCACAGGCAGTATTCCCCGAGCCCCACCTCTCCTCTGTGCCCCCCCCAGATGCTCCTGCAATATCTATACCATTGCACTCCCAAGCTGTAGATTGCAATTATATGTTTAGTGTGTTTGTCTCCCTCTCTAGACTGCACTCCTGGGGGCAGACGCTGTCTTAGTCATCTTTACTTTTCTGGCACTTAACATAATTCTAAGTGCTCAGTAAATGCTTACGGAGTGAATGAAGGCTAGGCTGCAGTCAGCGAGTCTCTGAGGGCCGGCACTGGGTCCTTCTCTCCCTCTCCAGGCAGGGAAGATGACACCTTAACCATTCTCAGTTCACAGCCTCAGGCC
Organism: Callorhinus ursinus; assembly: GCF_003265705.2. Lineage (NCBI taxonomy): Eukaryota > Metazoa > Chordata > Mammalia > Carnivora > Otariidae > Callorhinus > Callorhinus ursinus. Next base: position 5,075,556 of record NW_027397106.1, on the reverse strand, counting down.
CTCCAGAGTACTGACATGAATCTTCACCTGCCTTGCCAGAGAGTAAGGAGGGAGTAAGCTGTCTGCCCTCTTGCCTCCAAAACAATCAGAAATAACTGGTAGTGTTTTTATACTGTTATGACACCACCTTGATATTCCCCTGGGCCTCTGCAGCAACAGGTACAAGATGATTTCTTTACAATTCTTGGAAAGAATTAACCGAGAAGTCAAATGTTGCCATACACTGTCTAGCTGGCTACCCCTCACCTCCTGAGGTTATGCTCAAGACTTTTAACAAGGATATTCTGGAGAAATGACAAATAAATGCTCTGGGAGCTCACCAGGACCAGTTGCCCCATAAAAGCACAGATTCTTAATTCCTTAGTCACCCACGATGCCAGCAGTAATTAGCCAGCCCAAAGGGAGCAAGTAATAGCTGCCATTGGACCATCATTCTGGAACGCATGCCAGATGCATTGGAAAATAATCTGCAGACGTGAGCACTTTACAAGGGATTCACCAAGTGCCCTGACTGCCAAGGGCCTGAGGATAATGAGTCCTTCTGTGATGCTGATTCCGCTTAGCAGCGAGTAAAAACAAAATAACCACAACCACCAACAAGAAGCCTATCCAAAGTAAGGGGCTCAAACATATCCTGGACACATAAGGTTCAAATAGAGACACTCCTTCCCAGTTAGCTCTCATCCATCCATTCTAGGACACCATCTGGGCCTCACCCTGAGGCTGGCATCGAGGGGAGGAGAGTATGTGATCTCCAATCTGCAAACGAACCCACAGAAGAGTGGCCCCTACCACCCCAGAGTTCACTACTGTCCCAGGAGCTATGTTAGCTGTTCTGGCCTTGGTAAATGCCCCAGTCCAGAAGCCTCTTAGCATCCAATCCTCCTGGGGCGCCTGGGTGGCTCAGTCGGTTAAGAGTCTGCCTTCGGCTCAAGTTGTGATCCCAGGGTGTCGTGGGATTAAGTCCCGCATCAGTCTTCCCTGCTCAGTGGGGAGCCTGCTTCTCTCTCTCCCTCTGCCTGCCTCTCTGCCTACTTGTGCTCTCTATCTCTCTGTCAAATAAATAAAATCTTTAAAAATAATAATAAATAAAAAAAAATTAAAACTCTACTTCTATCCCAGTGGGCTACGTAAGAAACAAGACTGAATAATACCGACTTCACAGGAAGCCCTACAAACCTGTTGTTGGACCCTAACATCCCTTCCAAATACCTCCCTAAAGTCCCACACAGCTCACCCCCAGGCCTATGAGCCCCAACCCTGCCCAGAGCAGGTACTAAAGAGAGAAAATGGAACAGCGCCTAGGGAGGAGACACATTTCTCCTCCACTTAAATACAGCCCAGGACCTCTGCAAATTAAAAGCTCCCTCTTTACTGAATCCACTCAGCTTTAGTTATAGGTCGCACTTTTTATTTTTGTAACCAGCCAACCCGCCAAATTATAGGCTCAGGCCACTGGTAGGCACGCCAAACACTGGGGCCAGCACAGGCACTGCCCTTTCTGGCCTGAGGGTGGGTAGAGGAGTGAGGACTGAGCACCAGTCAAACCTGAAAGGACAGAGGGGGCATGATCACTCCGCTGAGCAAAGCTGAGTGAGGAGCCTGGTCTCACTCAGGCCACTATGCTGCCCAGAGGGGAGCCGGATTCCAGGATTCCCCATACAGCAGCCATAATGAACTCTTAATACTATAAAGCAGATCAAATCACTCCGCCTACAATAATATCCAAACTCCTTACCAAAGTTGACACGGTCCCCCCTGATCTGGGCCCCGCTCACCTCTCTCCAGCATCTTGTCAACCAATCTGACATTCCTTCAGGTCCTCAGTTGTGCAAAGCCCCTTCCCACTCCATGGCTATGCACAGACTGTTCTCTCTTCCTAGAAAACCCTTCCCTGAGGTCTTTGCATATGGCTACACGATGGATCAGGGCAGGTGGGTCTGCAGGACCAGAGTAGAGAGACCACTAAGGGATCTGTGACAATACACCAGGCAAGTGATGAGGACCAACTAGGCAGTGGTAGTACATACGGAGAGGAGGTGGGAGGAACAGTAGCCTAGTATGACTCCTAGGTGTCTGGCCTGGACACTCACCTGAAGAGGGTGCGATGTTATCCATCCACCCTCTATGCCAACGGCGTGCAAGAAAACACTAGCAGGTAGAAAGTGGCTCACAAACACTGGACCCTATTACTATGCCACAGATGAGCTATAGTTATTGAGCACCTACCATGAACAAGGCATTGCTAATAACACAAATTATTTAGTGCAAGACAACATTTCACCCTAAAGGAAGGCAAGATAGATTTGGCAAAGGAAAGAATTAGCCCCAAACCTGGTAACTAGAAATGAAGGCTTCTGAATTTTTGGACTTCTGCAGTTCAAGGGTAACAAGGATCATCCTCTATTCAGTTTTGCTTACATCAAATTATTCTGCAATTTTGTGACCTCTATGGACTGAGTCGCCATCTATTTCTCCTTTATTACAATCGTTCAATTTAAAGAGCCAACCCATGAATGGCCATGAACCACTTACCAACTAATCTCTATTCCCCGTTGAAAGCCAGGCAAGAAGGCCTCCACAGGCTTTTCTAACAATCAGGGACACTTCAGACAAAACTCTCTGTGAACTGCCCATCTGTCCTGATCCAAGCTCACCTCCCTGTCTGTACCTGGGCTCCTCTGTCCCAGCAGCAGGGCTCCTGGCTGCCCCTCACATGGCTGGCTCAATCTTCTCTTTAATCCCTTCCCCTATGCTCTGGCCTACAACAGCCTCCTGGTTCCTTAGCCACGCCTGTCCCCCACTGAAGACCTGACCCCTTAGGGCACTGCCTGGTCAGCAGCCCCCTGCCACAGTGATCCTTCCCTAACCCTCCAATTCTTCTGTGCTTGTAGCTGTGTGACACCCCGTCACTTCGGGGTCTCACTTGGTCTTCCCAAATGCATGGGACTGGGCGAGACGAAGAGCATCCCCAGGTTATGGATAAGATAACTGAGGTACACAAGGAGTTTTGTAGACAATCTGAGGACACACACTTGTTTTAATTCTCCGGCTGTTCAAAGTACAGTTCTAAGTATATAGCTTTGTCTCTCCAACTTAGTGAGCGTTGTCTTCTATTTCTTGGTATTCTCCAAAGTACTCAGGGAAGTGCCGTGTTTACAGCAGGCACCTAAGACCTATTTCCTTAATAAATCAAGAAAACAAGAAAAATGAAATGAAAGCAGAAAACCTCTCATAAACTTCCAAGGCTATTTCTGGCTTTCATTTAGAGGGAGCCTTTGTTATGCTCTCTCCTAACAACTTGTTCTTTGCCTCCCAAGGACATACCACAATTTGCGATTAAGTATGTATTTGCTTAATATCTGTCTTTCCCCGTAAACACCAAGGCGGAGGTGATTATTTGTTTTTCACCATTGTATACCCAATGGCATTGCTGGCACATAGTAAATAAAAAAAACAAACAAAAAAAACCCTGCAAGAAACCGAAACCTAAAACCAAAACACTTGAATAGCCCATGTCCTAGTGGGATAAGCCGGCTGACTCCAAAGCCCAAATCTTCCTACCACACCTTTTAGCAAAGGAAGAGTTGTTCTGGAACCTCCCGTATATTCTGCCGTGATCTACACAATCCCCTCCAAAGCAGCACGGAGGGCAAGGGGGCTGACCCCAAGAAGAGAAGGAAACCCTAGCTCGCAATGTGGGCTTGGAGTCAGACGGCTTGGATTCAGATCCTGACTTCACCCCTTATTCACTGTGTGATCCTAAGTGAGCTACTTAACCTTCCTGGACCTTCCTGGTTTCCTCATCTGTAAAATGCAAATAATAAAACTACTTCATAAAGTCGTGATGATTAAGTGAGATAATGTGTGAAGAGCTTTGCATGGTGCCTGGCATACCATTAGCACTGGAAATGGTAGCTGTGAAAATGATTAGCTATCTGTATTCCTGGGAGATAGGAATCTAGAGAATGTGGCTTCCAAGGGGGGTCAGGGCTGCTAAACTGACTTGACTTTGAGAAACTTAACCGCAGTGAAGTCCAGAGCTCACATTTATTCTCTTTGCTCAAGTCACCTGCTACGCTCTGCTAAGGCTGGAGGTGCAGCTTGCACTGGCCTAGAAATAAAAGAGGCTAAAAATATACAACCTGTGTCTGGGGTACCAAGATCATGCCTGCATTAAAGAATTTAAAATGCAGCCTCAGGGCAGAAGAGCATCTCCTAGGATTCTTTCTACTCTAAAAACTAGTGCCAGCTCAGCACAGGGCAGGGAATGGGCTGTGGCCAGTTGCTGATCCCACTGGTGTCCTTTCTCCTTGCTCTCCTCTTCTGGCTCAGGGCAGAGAATAAGAAAGAGGAGCTTTCTTTTTTGCAAAAAAAGTTGAGTCCTTCTCCCCTATTTTTTTCCCTCCTTTTCCCTCAGAAGAGGAATAAATACATGAGTATATATTGTAAAAAAAAAAAAAAAAAAAAAAAAATTCAATCAATGTGAAAGCTTACAGAATAAAAAGAGTCACTCTTCAGCCCCCAACTCTATCCACTGCCCCCAAGGGTCACCACAAGTAACAGTTTGGTGTGGATTCTTCCAGGCCTTTTTTCTATATGTTTACATATAAACATACATGGCTTAAAAAGCATTATACACAGTCTTCTTTTAATTGCTTTTTTAGATGATTATATTTACACACACACACCTCTTGGAGATTCCCATCAGCCACAGCCATTTATTGAAGGTCGACCCAGTGCCAGTTATTTGGCTGGAGAGTGATAAGCATCCATAAAGTCTCCACCCTCCTGGAGTCAACAGTCTCAGGAGATGGATAATAAACAAGTAATCAACAAATAATTTTAAAATGAAAAGTAATACAAAAGAAATAAGTAGCATGCTAAGATATAGAATAATAAGTGAGGGAGGCCTGAGAGGTGGCATTTATTTTTTAGAGGTGGCATTTTTTTTTTTTTTTAAACTGAGACTTGAAGTATAAGCTGGATCAAGCCACTTGAAGATCCAGGGAAAAGGCATTCCAAAAGAGGAAACAGCTTGTGCAAAAGCCCTGAGACAGAAAGGAGCTTGTACTGAAATGAAAGAAGGCTAACGTGGAGCTTGGTAAACAGGAGGGTGAGTGGGGTTGAAGAGGTCAGCAGGACCAAATAATACATAATCTTAAGGGCCAACAAGGCCAGGAGTTTGCCTTTTTTTTTTTTTTTTTGTATGTACAAAAGGAAGCCATTAAAGGTTTTAGGCAGGTGGAAAAAATGAAAAATAAAGGTTTTGGCGGGAGAAAAATGCTATGCGATTTGTATTTTGAATTTGCTTTGTGGAGAATGAATGGGGGGATGGAGAAAGGGGCAGTAGAGGAAGCCAGCTGGTTGGATATAATAGAAGCAAGAGCTGATATTGCTTGGACTGAAGCCATGGTAGTAGAAATAGAGAAAATGGGTAGATCTGAGATATATTTTTGGAGATGGTATCAGCAGGGCTTGCTGATAGGGTGTGGTAAAGGAAGAAGGAAAAAATTAAAGATAACTCCCAGCATTTGCCTTGAGTAACTAGGCAAATGGAAGAGAAATCGATTTGGGCACAAAATAGACCATCAGGTTTTTCCCAGTTTTTTACTGTTAAACAATGCAGCCCTGAGGATCCTTTATATGTACCTTCATGCACGTGTATAAACGGTTCTGTAAGGCAGTTTCTTAGAAGATGGCCTGGTCAGAGGGTACAGACATTTGAAATTGATAGACACTATAAAATGCCTTCTAAAAGACCTGTACCAAATTACCCCACTATTAGTAGTGTATTAATGTACCATTAAAGACACCCATAGACATTATCAATCCCTCAAATTTCACCTAGATGATTAGCATAAAAATTATATATTTTAAATGTTTATTTCCTTGACTTCTAGTGAGATTAAGAATTTTTTCTTTAGGGGCGCCTGGGTGGCTCAGTCGTTAAGCGTCTGCCTTCGGCTCAGGTCATGATCCCGGGGTCCTGGGATCGAGCCCCACATCGGGCTCCCTGCTCCGCAGGAAGCCTGCTTCTCCCTCTCCCTCTGCCTCTCCCCCTGCTTGTGTTCCCTCTCTCGCTGTGTCGCTCTCTATCAAATAAATAAAAAAAAATCTTTAAAAAAAAAAAAAATTTTTCTTTAACTTTTAATTATGTAATTAACACATAAGTACATTCTCCTTGTAAAAAATGTAAACATTATAAAGCTAAATTAAATTCCCTTTGACTTTCCTGTTCCTCCCACTCTCCAGAGTTCCTTCACTCTCCATCCCAGAGGTAACTGCTGTATATCTCCAGAAATGTTTCTATGCATTTAAAAATCTATATATGAAGGGCGCCTGGGTGGCTCAGTCAGTTAAGTATCTGCCTTCAGCTCAGGTCATGATCCTGGGGACCTGGGAATGGAGACGCACTGCGGGCTCCCTGCTCAGTGGGGAGTCTGCCACTCCCTTTCCTTCTGCCCCTCCCCTCGCTTGTTCTCTCTCTCTCTCAAATAATAAAAATAAAATCTTTAAAAATAAAATGAAATAAAAATCTATATATGCAATCCAGGATTAATCGTTTTTTGGAAGTGGTATTTCTAGCAGTCCTTTTAGCATAAGCAAAAAATCTAACTGAAAATTTTTAAGGCCTAAGTAAGTGACATTTAAGTTGAGACCTTCTCGAGGTTAGTTAACCGCTCTGAGCCCTGGTTTCATCACCTGTAAAACAAGTGACACAAATGCCTCACAAAGTTGTTGACAAGTTAACTGATTAATGCACGCAAAAGCATGCGGCATCTACCCAACAAATGTTAATTCTCTTTCCTTAACCTATACAGTTAAACTGAGGCATTTGGTGGAGACCAGAAACAGCCATTCCTATAAGGATGAGACAGAGACTCTACCCAGAAAAAAAGCATTTTTAATGTTGTCTTGGAAAAAAAATTTTTCTTTCACAGTAAGGCTCCTAAAAACTCTGAATTTTCCTTCAAAAATTTTAGTATGAAATATTCTGAGCAGTCAAAAAGCATATAGGTCATTTAAAAATTATTATTCGTTTTTTCGGGAAGGCAGAAAGCAAAAGGATTTAAGCATAAAAGTAACTGCTAGAGACTGGTTGTTCCCAGCTCCCTCTCAGGCACACCCTAGGGAGCAGACTGCCTGGATATCCCCAGAGAATTTAGGCCTGCAGGAGACAGCTACCGCTTGAGGCAGGTAGTACCTCCAAACACAGGATGTGACCTAACGTTTGGGTCTCACTGCAAGGATGCCACTGGTTCCCCTGGCTGGTCATAGTACATCCTGTCATCCCTACCTAGACGTTCCTGGAGGTTGAGGGTGTAGTTCAAAAGGGCAGACCCCAACACAAAGTGTCCTTAACCAAAATTAAATCTGGTCCGGGGACCAGAATATCTCCCTCTGAATGGGAGTCAGCCAAGTTTCAACAAGCTCTCTTGTTTGGAACCACCACCAAGAGACATCATTTTATCTGAACTGATAACCAGGGCTTCTTCTCCTTAAAAAATATCAAGAGTACTTGTATCAAGGAGCTTCTGCTACCTTCTCACCCAGCTCTACCTTCCCATTCCTCTAGGCTCAAAGCCAGAAATTCCTTAGCAGATGCAAGAATAAGCTTTAAACCCCCAAATACCATACTGTGTGTGTGTGTGTATGTGTGTGCACATATGCATGAGGGCAGGGAGAATTAGGGGTCACAGGTCTAATCAGATTTTCAAAAGGGCCTGTTACCCAAAAGATTCAGAAGCATTGTTCAAAGATCTCTCAAACATATTCCCAACCTAAAAGAATTTTTACTTTGGCTTGAGGAGCTAACCGGGCATGGGTAAAGATCAGCAGTGGAGTATGCATACCCCAAACTGCTCCTTGATAAAATTTACTGTAGGGCCCAAAGTACAGAGGGAATCAGGGAATCAGTCCTTAAACCTAGAGACAGAAGTCCTAAGAGAGGTCCATTTCTTGCCTGAGGGTATAATAGGAAATGGGAACCAAAACTACGTACCAAAAACTACGGTTCTGCCTTCACTTTTACTGCTCCTGAAGCACGATCCTCAACTGGGACACAGGACAATGGAGGTACAGATTAGTAGAAGATGATTCTCAGCAGGGGTGCTATCAGCAAGTGGACAGGACCATTCTTTACAGTGTGGCACTGACCCAAACACTGGGGGATAGTTAATATCCCTGGCCCTCAGTCACGAAGTACCAGCAGCACCACCCAGTCAGCATGATAACCAAAACATCTTCACTTATTTCAGAAAACCCCTTCCTGGGATCATACCTCCCCCACACGGCAACCACTTTTCTTTATGGGAACAGAGGTTGGTGGAGTGGGTAGTATACATTTATTTGTAGAACCTTTATAGGTTATAGAGTATTTTCACTATGTTTTCTACTTTAAACATCCTCAAAACCCTGTAAGATAGGTATCATCATTACCCATTTCATAAAGAATGAAATTTGCTCAGAAACATTTTTATTTTATTTTATTTTATTTTTTTAAAGATTTTATTTATTTATTTGAGAGAGAGAGAATGAGAGATAGAGAGCACGAGAGGGAAGAGGGTCAGAGGGAGAAGCAGACTCCCCGCCGAGCAGGGAGCCCAATGTGGGACTCGATCCCGGGACTCCAGGATCATGACCTGAGCCGAAGGCAGTCGCTTAACCAACTGAGCCACCCAGGCGCCCTGCTCAGAAACATTTTTAAAGATTTTATTTATTTTAGATAGTGTGTGCAGGAGTGTGGGGAGGGGCAGAGGGAGAGGGAGAGGCAGCGAGAACCTCAAGCCAACTGCACTGAGTGCAGAGCCCGATGCGGGGCTCGATCCCAAGACCCTGAGATCATGACCTGAACCGAAATCAAGAGTGGGATGTTTAATTGACTGCACCACCCAGGCACCCCGGTAGGTGGTTAGTTCTTAAAACACGATAACCATCTCCTAAAGTACGGAGCCAGGCTCATCCCCAGCTCTTCCTTAAAGAGGCACTGAGCAACTGGAGGAGGGCTACAACATTCTCCAGTCTAGACCTGAGTAGATGAGCAAGTAGGAAAGGAAGAGAATACATACCAGCTCTGTTAATGTTTTTAGGGACCCAGAGGCAAGACCACCAGCCCCAACTCTAGCCCCCCTGGCGATAACTCTGGGTGAAGATGGGAAGGTGGTAAAAGAGATGGGGAGGGGATAGGAGGAAGACATGAGGACAAGAACTGAAGCATCACATTGTAAACAGTCTAAACCTTCCTCTCCTGGCAAGATTCCTCATGTAAATAATTCTGCTAGCCCCTTGTGGTTCTGAATATTATTTACAACACCATTCAAGGACCTCAAAGTACTTTATAAACTGAGAAGAATATGCAAATTCGCAAAGTATGTGTGTGGGGGGGGCTACCCTACCCAGGTCCTCTCCTGCCCAACACACAACCTCCCAGCCCATGACTTTGCTGGGAGGGGATGGAAGACAGAAAATGTGAGAGAATCTGGAAAGAGGGGGATTCTGAAAGATAAAAAGAGAAGGAGAGAGCAGGGTGGGAGGCAAAGACAACCAGACGATCTCAAGGGCAGAGAGGCAAGCGTGACAGTTCCTTGGGTGATTCATTCTCCCATGTGGAAGGAAAACATACAAAGATGTGGCTTTGCTGAGCGAGGCAAAAGACTGGAACTGGGAACTCGGGAATTCTAGCTGCTCAGTTCATCTCTATTCCGGAATACACTTTTCTTTGTGGATGACAATCTTAAAGTCCCCACCTGGTACTGTTCAAAGAGGGAGCCCCGAAGTATCCAGCAAGGAGGAGGAGGTGGGGGTGCTGTGTGGAGACAGCACCCTCTCTTATCTTCAAAGTAAAAGGTCCTTCCTTTTCTCTGAAGTGCATTTCCGAACTGGAATGAACCCCCGGCCTCTCCCTGGCACTGCTTCAGCTTAGCTCAGACTTGGGAGAAACGTTTCCCCCAGAATGGAGGTGACCAGCCTGGTCGACCAGTTAACACACTGACTTCAGGCAGCCAGCGCTGCTGTCCCCTGGGCCCACTGCAGTCGGTTCTGGGGCGGAACTCTGGTCTTGACCACAGAACCAGGGCCCTGGCTCCAACCAGCCTTTTCAGGCAACCTCAGGGGCCGGGGAGGATCTGTGGTCTCATTTCCTCTCCACCTTGGCTTCTTTTTTCACTTCATTGAAGATTAGCTATTTCCACCACGACTAGTTCCTGTTCTCAGCAGCTGTAGGGGTTGTTTCTCCGCAAACAGAGCTCTGAAACACTGGTGTGCCTGCCACCTGGACCATCCCAGCTGCAGACTTGTCCCAGGCCCAACAAGTCCTGAGCTCAAGGGTTTCTTCGTCCCAGATAAAACAGCAGGGAGAAGAAATTAAGGGATAGGAAGCAATTCCAAGAACTCCATAGTAGATATACCAGTGTCCATTTTTTTAAGTTATTTTAATCTTATATAATATGCTTTTTCCTATGTGAAAAAATTTTATAATAAAAATGTGGAAATGGATACATTTATTACATAGGAATATATATATGTAATAAATCCCCAACAGAGAGCAAAGATTACAAACAAAAGATGGCCAAACCATTTATGATGAAATGTTGAAAGAAATGCAAGGTAAAACAAGACACCATTTCTTATTAATGAAATTGGCAAAGGTTTTTTAAAATGTTAAACCATCCGGTAATGTTTAGCTTATAGAGAAAGGGGATGCACACTGTCAGTGAAAAAGCCAACTAGTACAACTTTTTTAGAAGCATATTTCTCAGAGGACTTTAAAAAGCATATCCCCTTTGACCCAATAATTATACTTCTAGCAATTTATCCTAAATAAATATTCAGACATGTACAGGATATTCTTCACAGTGTTATTTTTAGTAGCAAAAAAAGAGAGAAATAAAAGATAAGGCAATAACAAAGTACTATACTATGGACTACTATCCAGCTATGAAATCATGATACTAAAGAATGTTTAAACAAAGGAGAAAATGCTTAAGAAAATAAAATAAAAATCAGTTTACAAAACAATTTGCACAGTATGATCCTAATTGTTAAGATATATATAAGTACATCAAAATGTTAATGGTAGACAGTGAGATTACAGGTGACTTTAATTCTCTTCTTTATACTTTTCTATATAGCTTATACTTGTTACATTTTTAACTTTTTTTTTTAAGATTTTATTTATTTATTTGACAGAGGGAGACACGGCGAGAGAGGGAACACAAGCAGGGGGAGTGGGAGAGGGAGAAGCAGGCTTCCCGAGGAGCAGGGAGCCCGACGCGGGGCTCGATCCCAGGACCCTGGGATCATGACCTGAGCCGAAGGCAGACGCTTAACGACTGAGCCACACAGGTGCTCCACATTTTTAACTTCTAAATTTGCTTAATAAACATGTATTATTGTCATAATCAGGGGAAAAGAAGCTAGTCTCAATCCTCCTCCCCTCCTTTGAGGAAACTCACATGCATGACTCCTTTTTTAAAAACCATTTGGAAATATGTATTGAGGACCTTAAAAACTTTATATCCTACAACCTAGCTGGTTCAATTTTGGGTTTCTATCCTAAGGGAAACTCTAAATATTGAAAAGGTTTTGTACACCAAGATGTTCATCACAGCATTGTTTTCGATGGCAAACAGAAGCAAACAACCTAAATGTCCAACAATAGAACAGTTAAGTACACAATGGTACATTCACTGGAGGGGCCACTGTACAAGCATTTAAAAATGTTTACAATGACTGGCTTGGGAAAACTAGTGAAATAACAAAGCCAAAGGAAAAGAAAACAAACCCCAAACTGGATTAAAAAATATATAGCAATATTACAACATTGTACAAAACCTTATTCAGAGAAAAAAATATGAAAGGTTTTAAAACACATTGGCTCCATTTGGTAAAGGAACTAGAGAAAATACGGATGTTTTTCTTCCGTATAAATCTTTAATCTTTTCTTCTTTCTAAATTGCCCATACTTTTCTTAGGGAATAAGTATTACTTTAAGAGAAAAAAAGAAAAAAAGCTGAAACTCCCTCTGAGCAATGAAAACACTCCCAAATGACAAGAAGCCCACTCCATCAGTCCTATCCCGCAGCCCCCCCACACCTCCCCCAGTCTAAGGAGGGTCATATGGGAAGGTCAAGGGAATGAGGCTCCTTCCTGGTGGCCCAAGGTCTTCTCGGTGAGGTCTCTGAGCAAGGGGGGTTCCTCTGACCAGCTGCTGTCAAGGGTCCTCTCCCTCCCCCATGTCCTATTCCAGCCTGAACTAATTCACCACAATCCCCAGGGCTGGGAAAAAATTTCCATCGTAGCCATTTGGAACTTGATATTTAGTCCAAGTTTTTCCCAGTCCCTTTCTGTGTCACAGTAGGTCCTCAAAGCCTCTTAGACAACTAGCACCCATACCAGCTTAGCTCCAACATCAACGCTGTACTTACAGCAAAACCCAAAGCCATCAGTCATCACCAGGGAAATGTGAGCGGAGGACCCATGGCAGGGACAGGCTCTGTCATACAACCCCACCCTTCTGCCCTGAGAGCCTCCTCCTGAGGGATAACCAGGGCTTTTTCTGGCATCAGAAACTTTAGACTCCATTTCAAGTCCATAATAAGTCAGCAAAGAGAAAAATGAGGGTGCAAACACAGCAAGGGCAGACAGCTATCCTTTCAAAGCCCTTAAAGCCCTCTGCCTCCCCTCTCTATCTTAGCAAAGGCCAGTACTGGCCAGAATACTAGCTCTGAGAAATTGAGGTTGGGTAGTAACCTAGTTGGGACCAAAACACAGACTGTGGCACTATCAGACAGACCAGAGATGGGTTCTCATTCTGATATGGATAGAGAAGCTCCAATAATTGCACCATCCCTAAACTTCTCAGTACTCAAAAGAATAGGAGCTGCTGTTCAGACAGGGGGTAAGGAAAGATCCCAGAGGGACAGCATAACACAGCTTCACAACCTTTTTCATATCGGGGCACACCAGAAAAATAATATTATTTGTACAGCACACCAGAAAAATGGTAGAACCGATCCCAGTCAGAGGTGACCAGTCACGGACCTTGGCTGCCCCCAGGGATGAGTGGATCAGTATCCCAGCAGAGCAGTAGGGGGAAGCCTTGGATTCGGGCACTGGGCCAGGTTAGGACTCTTGGGATCAATGTCCTGAACAAATCACCTCATGGCCTCAGACCTTGAGCTCTCCAACCTCGGCTGTCAGGCTGTGTGTCAGATCATGTGTCTACACCAGAAAGCTGGGAGCCTGTGCCCTTGACTCACAATGATACAACTTCCTCAGCCAGTGTGGTTTTCGGGTTTGGGGGCGGGTATTCCACAGGTACACTGGAACTGGGGGAAGCCCTCCCTCTGACAGCAGAAGGCATATCCTGAGACTAGCTACACAAAATATGTAATTGGTTTCATCATATTTCTAAACTTAAAATCCTTTTTGGGAATACAAGTGATCTCAGATCTGAGTCACTGCTGAGAGCTACAAATTTAAAAGCTACCATTTACTGAGCATATAGTAGTTGCCAGACTCTGCTATCTAAGTACTTGGCTTCCAGTTTCATTATATCCACACAGCAACTTCATGTGGCAAATACTATTATTATCTTCATTTATAAGAAGAAACCGGGACTCAAAGAGATGAAGCAACTTGCTTAAGGCCAAACACTTTTCTAACTAGAGATTGTGGAGAGGCCAGTATTTGAGCCCACTTTGACTTGAAAGTACATATGTTTAACCAGGACACCAGTATGTCATCTCAACAGATTTTCAAACAGCTTTTTCAAAAACCAAATCTATCATAATGATGCTGACAATCTGGGAAAGAAAAAAGAAAGGAGCAGCTTGTCTGACTCACACAATCAAGAAAAAAAGCTAATCTATACGGAGTACCTACAAAGTACCAAGGGCTTTATTATACGTGGCTCATCTAATTCTCATAAACCTACTATGACAGAAATTATTACCCTATCTTCTAGGTAAGGAAATCTATAAAATGTATAGATGAGGCTTAGAGAGAGCTTGAGACAGTTACTAAGACAGCCCTTGCTTTTTCTACTACACACACTCCACTTCTCCTGACTATTCAGGAAATACACCTGAGCTTGCTCCAGGGTCAAACATCCAACAGCCAGTACCGTTCCCAAACAGTAGGACAGGAGAAAGAAGGATAGTAAAAAGGGCATGTTTCAGAAGCAGAGGAAGGAGCCCCCAGAGAAGAACTCAAATCCCCAAGAAAGCATGATTTCCCTGTGTTGGAAAAGTGAGGTAAAATCCCCTCCTCCCATAAGACAGCTAACTAGCCCTGGCCTGCCCTGTTCCAACCCCCCATCAGCAGCAGCTCAGGCACACAGAAACAAGACCAAAACAAAAGCCCAGAGGAAACAAATCAAAACTTTATACAGAAAGTATAACTTGCAAGTGGGTGGTCCCGGCTCCCGCTTGACCTGTGCTCTCTGGGTGATGTGGTTAGTAATCAGGACACCACGTGCATTTTGTGGATATTAAGCCATCAGTTTGCCAACTAAATGAACAAACTTGTCAACCAAGTTCCAATGAGGACTCGATCAACTCTGGTTCTGAGCTCTCACGACCAACAGCCTGGCAGCCCCTACCTAAGGCAGCTCCCCACCACCCAGTCCACCTCAAACTATCCCTTTCTCTCCAATTTCTGTAACTACCTCGTGCCAGCTCACTGGGGTGGGGTGGGGGGGATTCACACCCCCACTGGAGTGCAGATTCCCTCCCACTCTTTTCCCTAACAGTTGAGCTCTTGTTCTCAAGGGCACCAAATCCCAGTCTCTCCTCCTCAGCCTCTGAGTTGGCCACAGCACATTAGTAATCACTGACTCACCCATCCCCTTGAGGAGGCTGGGGGAAATGCAGAGGGCTACAGGATGTGTGGCCCAGATCCCTTTGGCCCTCTGCAGAGCTGGTGGGCAGAGAGGTTCCAGTAACATCGCTTCCCCTTGGAATGCCTCTGAGCTGGCTGCAGTGCCAGTGTGGGCTAATGTCAGGCTCTCCACCATCGGAGAGGCCAGGATCTCTAGACAGTCCCACTGTTGCCAACAGATCTAATCTCCCTATTCCAAGGCAGATGAAATCCAATAAGGCTGCCAAGTCCACAACTATTCCCTCGGCATGGGCAAAGGCAAAGCAGGCCCTTCAGGCCATACCAACAATAACAATAACAGCAGCATTAACACTGCCCCTTTAGAGAGTTCTTTGAGGGACTGGGAACTATTTCCCCAAATTTCTCAAAGGTTAACCTCTGCCAGCAAATGTTCCATCACCTCGTTCATTTTCTTTCCCCAAAACTTCATTATTACCTCCAACATATTTTCTGGCTCCATCCCAGTGATACCAGCTCAGATCCTCCCTATCCACAGAGCCACTGAGACCAATGTCCAGTTCCCACACCAAAGGAGAATCCCAAAGCAGGCTTAAAATTCATCTGTACAGATCTTTGGGGAACCTACAGAAAGACTACAAGGAAGCACAGGCAAAAGAACACAAACCAGCCACTAGGGCTTAACATAAAAAGGGAGGAAAAAAAGGAGGCGGGATGGTTTGTGTATTGTTTCAGTTGGAAAAATACACTAGTGAAATGGCTTATCCACATGTTCAGCCTTTTAGACAAATCCACTATAACTTTGCAGGATGCCTGCAGGCCATTCTGAAAATAAGTAGAATGGCATCACTCTTTATTCCACCCCCTTCGAGAGCTCCCAGCCCCCTCTCCATTCCCCCACCTCTCCCCCAAACATCTGGTCTGGGCTGGAAGTGGGACCCACTCCCTGGGAAGCCTCCATGTTAACACGAGAGGCGGTCTCCCCAGTCAGAGAACCCTAACTTGGGCTGAAGAGTGGGCCGGCCCCAGGTTTCTGAATTCCCCGGCACCAGCAAGAGGCTTAGAAATGAGAATTCTAGGGACCTGGGAAGGCTGTCGGGGAAGTGGGGAGAAGTGCGAGGGCTGCAGAAGGGGTAGGGAAGAGGAAGAAGTGTGGATCCTGGGGAGGTCCCACGCTGAGGACCCCTCCTCCTGTGTCCAGCGGTTGAGGCCGCGGTCGGAGGTCCCCGACGGGGCTGTCGGGCGACCAGCGGCTGCTCAGAGATTGCCAAGAAGACACTGTGTCTATCGGAAACCCCCCCCGAAGGGGTGGGCCGGATAGGGGCACCCCGGCAAAGTCCTACCCCGGGCACTGGGACCTCGGGGACGGTAGGAGGGGGAAGGGACTGGGCTCAGCTCTCACCAGCACCAAGGCGAACCTCTCTTCCAGTTCACAGGGCTCAGGCATCGGCATCTTGCCCGGCGGCGGCAGCAACGAGACTGAAGGCGGCTCGCCCGGGCCCCCCTCGGCGCTCTCCAGGTTGCCCATCGCAGCGGGGCCCCCTCGGGGGCCTCAGCCCCCCACCTCCACGCCCGGGGGCCTTGGGCTCGGCCGCTCCGACCCGGCTCCTCCCTCAGCGTCGGCTCCCCTAGTCTCGACTCCTCTGCCCCGTCCGGGGCGCTGGGAGCTCCTCGGGGTCCCGCAGGCGGTGACGCGCGGCAAGGGCGGAGGCAGCGCAGCGGACAGCGGCACCGAAGCGACCGACCGGGTGGCCACCGCTCTCGCTCACACCCGCCGCCTGGCCGCTCTCAGCTCGCCGCTCCCGCGCTGCCCCTCCCCGCCCCCTCGCGCTCTTTCCCTTCCCCCCCCCCCCCGCCACTGCCCCCCCCCCCCCCCCCCCCCCCGCCCCGGCGGCCTCGCGCCTGGCGCCTAGCGCGCCCTGGCGGCTCCGGTGCGAATCGAATCACCGTGGTTGCTGAAGGTGTGAGGCGCTGGCCTGGACATCCGGGAAATGGACCCGGCCCTTTCCACAAGGAGCTCGTAAAACATACAAATATGTAAAATATAGGGCACAGTGTGTAAAGCTAGCTACACGAGACGTAGAAACAACTAGGATGGGATGCCTGGGTGGCTCAGTCGTTAAGCGTCTGCCTTCTGCTCAGGTCATGATCCCAGGGTCCTGGGATCGAGCCCTGCGGCGGGATCCCAGATCCCAGGGAAGCTGCCTCTCCCTCTCCCACTCCCCCTGCTTGTGTTCCCTCTCTCGCTGTGTCTCTCTCTGTTAAATAAATAAATAAAATCTTTTTAAAAAAGAAAAAAAGAAACAACTAGGATGCTCAGGAGAGGGAGAGAGACCACGTCTGTTAAGAGTTATAAGGAACTCATTTGAATTGGGCACTGAGGGGCGAGGAAGACTTTAACTGACAGGTGAAAAGGCATTTAGAAGGAGAGAATCTTACCAAAGTTCAGAGGCTGATCTGGCTGGACGTGAAAATGGAGGTGCAGAAGAATAATGCTGTTCTGGGCTAGGTCTGCTGGTGGGTCATCACTGATGATGTGATGAACATCTGTTTTTTCTGCTAGCCTAGCTTCCATTCCTTTTCTTCAAGTAATAGCACCCCATTTCCTCTTAGGGAACCACCAATCCCCTCTTCTCAGTCCAAGTGGAGCTGAACTTCACCCCCTTTCCAGGGGGCCTTATGACCTAGGCCCTGCCAGTCACAGTATTTTCTTCCCCTACCCTCAGACTGTTTTAGGGATCAACACTTGACCCAAACCCAGAATATAAGACTCATTTCCAAGGCTTTCTTTTACTGGAACAGTCAGGAAAGAGACACTCTGTTTCCATTAGGGCTGCTGGATCATTAGGATGTAAATCTGGAGCTGCTGGTAGCCATCATGCCTTCACCCATGACACCTCAAGTCTGCTGGGGAAAGCAAAGCTAAGAGATAGGACAGAGTTCTAGCAACATCCTGAAAACCTGAATCTAACCATGCCTGAAGTTATCACCTTGACTTTTTCTTTATTTATTCAACAAATTTTTACTGAAAAGCTTATTATATGTCAGATACTGTTTTAGATTTTGAAGATACATCTGTAAACAAAAAAGGCATATACCTTGCCCTTTCAGAATTTACACTTACAACTAACAAGTAAAATGTACAGATGCTAGTGATCAGTGTTAATGAAAAAAAAACTAAAAAGGGATAGAGGTGGAAGAGAGGTTAAAATTTTAAATAAGACGGTCAGAGAAGGCCTCCGTAATAAGATGACGTTTGGATTTGGATAAAGATCTGAAGAAAATAAGGGAGTAAGCCATGTGGATATCTGAGGGAAGAATGATCCAGAGAGGATGGCAAGTCCATACTATGTGTCATGTGTTAGAGGAACAGCAAAGAGGCCAGTGTGAGATAATACAGGTGGAGAGATGGTGGTGGTTTGAACCAGGATAGCTGTACAGACAGAGAGAAATGGTCAGATTCTTTTTTTTTCCACATTTTGTCTATAGATACATAGTTATCTCTAAACTTTATTTATTTATTTATTTATTTATTTATTTATTTATTTATTTATTTATGTAAACTCCATGCCCAGCATGGGGTATGAACTCACAACGCTGAGATCAAGAGTCACATGCTCTACTGACTGAGCCGGGCAGGAGCCCCGGAAATGGTCAAAGTAGGACCAATAGAATTGTTTGGCACTTTGGAATTATCTTTTATTCACCCCCCACATTCAAAGTTTTTATTTGACCTGAGCAATGGGGAGGGTGGTGTTTTCACTAACTGAAATGGAGAGAGGAGTAGGTTTGTTGAGGGAGAGCCAGAAAGGGAAGATTAGAAACAGGGTGTTGACTGTGATGAGTTTGATTTGCTGACTGGACATCCAAGTAGAGTTAGCCACTTGGCAATTGGATATAAATGAATCTGGAGATCTAGGTTGGTAGTATCAGTTTGGAAATCATCATGTGGATGCTATTTAAAGCTGGTAAATTCCCTTTTGCGAGTCAGTCTGCATTGTTTCTATTGCTTACAACCCAAAAGTGGAGGAGTCCCTGTCTTTTCAGACCACTGAAACTCTCTCCTGTGAAGATCAGCCTCTTCCAAACAGTTGGACAAATTGGGGCGCCTGGGTGGCTCAATCGTTGAGTATCTGCCTTCAGCTCAGGTCATGATCTCAGGGTCCTGGGATCAAGCCCCACATCGGGCTCCCTGCTCAGCAGCGAGCCTGCTTCTCCCTCTCCCACTCGCCCTGCTTGTGTTCCCTCTCTCACTGTGTCTTCCTCTGTCAAATAAATAAATAAAATCTTAAAAAAAACAACAGTTAGACAAATCAATCAACCCACATCTTATCCCCTCTTTTCCTTCCCTCCCCCCCAAACACATATTTTCCCAATTGCTGTGGCAGACTCTTCTAAAGCAGAAGAGTTATAATATACTGAAGACTTCTACTAGACAAAAAACTGAGAATTCAAAAGGGGAAATAATTCATCAATCACTTTTTTAACAGTTGCTTAAGGAACATCCAGCAGAAAGAAGAGACTCAATAAGACAGTAAACAGCAGTGTATTTACCCTTATGTGGTCTTTTGGTCCCCAACATTTTATTTTTGGTTTTGCTTGACCACCAGATCTACATACTCTACAGACTTCTGGAGTCTGCTAGATTAGTGCTTTCATTGTTAACTCTCTGCTCACCCACCTTCAAAGTTTCCAACTTTATACAAGATAAAGCCAAAACTTAATCTGATATTCAAAGGTCTATATCAACTCTAAACCCCATTGCCCTTTCAAACTACTTTTCCTATCTTACCTGGCTCTAATATTTTATGAACCCTTTGCTTCAGCTGGAAACGTCCACCTCCAAACATTTGTTGTACTTTCTTACGTCTTCAGCTTAGTTCTTTGTGCTAAGCATAATAATGGCTCTCCAAAATGCCCATGTCCTGATCCCCAGAACCTGTGAATATGTTATTTTACATGCCAAAAGGGACTTTGCAGATGTGATTAAGTTAGGGATTTTGAGATGAGAAGATTATCACGGGTTATCTGAGTGTGTTCAATGTAATCGCAAGGGCCCTTCTAAGAGCGAGGCAGAAGGGTCAGAATGAGAGGAGACATAGCAACAGAAGCAGAAGTTGGAGGGATGCAGGGCCCTAAGCCAACGAATGCAGCAGCCTTTAGAAACTGGGAAAGGCAAGGAAATAGATTCTCCCCTAGAGCCTCTGGAAGGAACACAGCCCTGTTAACACTTTAATTTTAGCCCTGTAAGACCCATTTTCAGACATCTAACATCTAGAACTGTAACATAATAAATCTGTGTTGTTTTAAGCCACTAGTTTGTGGTAATTTGTTAAAGTAGTAATAGGGAATGAGTTCACCCCTGCTGTGTCCCTGTTTTAGATTTCTGCTTTCTTCTATGTAGCCTATACACATCCCACATGCACTAAGCATAATCTTTAGTTTTTAACAAAAACGCAACAAATACCTATTGGATGCCTATCATGTGCGAAGCATCTGGCTAGATACCAGTAAATAGATAAAGAATGCAAGATACAAAGATGAATAAGAGACACCCTGACTTCAAACGAGCTGACAGGCAGGGGAGGCAAGGTAGAGAGGATATGGACTGAGTTTGAAGGCATCAGATGGAATCATTGATGGATACCAGCTTCTAAGTCCCATCCTTGAGTTCTCCCAGATTTAAATGATCATGACTCTTATTTTCTCAACTTTTCATTTAGAACATTTACTGAGAGTCTACTACTATATGCAAGACACTGTGCTAGGGGCCATGGAGGATACCCTGATACATAACTCCTGGTTCCTCTACTGCTTTCTGTTGTTCAATTTTGTGTCTGTGTCTTGTCTGGACTGTGGGATTTTTTGTTTGTTTATTTGAAACATATGTACCCAGCACCTCCTGTTTCATAAATATGAAGGGAGATTCAATGATGACTAGGTGTCTTTCTTTCAGGTGCTCACTATCTCCTAGGAAAGAGTCTCAACATATTTACAAAACAGTGTAATAAGTATTGGAATAGAGGGATGTGCAAAATGTTCCCAAGAGAACTGAGGGTGGAGCTATAAAGGGGGGCTTCGGAGAGTAGGTGACACTTGAGCCAGGGCTGAAAGATGAATAGATGTGCCAGAGGGAAAGGTGAGACAGTGGGATGAGAAGGTGATGGAAGGAGGGGTGATCAGGAGGGGAAGAGGCATTTCAGGAAGGAGGAAAAATTACGGGCCAAAATAGAGAACTGTGAAAGAGCATGGAAATCTAAGCAATGGTAAGAATTTCGGTGAGGCTGAAGCAAAGGATGTGTGTTTAGCAGGAGGCTAGGAGACAAAGCTGGAGAGACATGTCAAATAAAGTTGAAGAGGATTCTTGTGCTCCGCTGAGGAGTTTGTCCTGTGCTGTAGATAGTTCTGATTCCTAGATGGTTTTCCAGTATGCCCTTTGGAAAGATTCCTTTATCAGGATTGAGAATACAGAAAGCTCTACAGAGATGATATGGAAAAGAGAAGGGCAGGAACCAAATCAGAGCAGGGGAATGAAGAGAAATAAAGTCATAGGTAAAGATTACATTAGCCTGCTTGGGTTGCCATAACAAAATACCGCAGATTGGGTGTCTTAAACAACAGAAATTTATTTTCTCACAGCCCTGGAGGCTAGAAGTCCAAGATGAAGGTGCCATCATGTTGGTTTCTGGTGAAACCTCTCTTCCTGACTTGTAGATGGCCACTTTCTTGCTGGGTGCTCATATGGTCTCACCTCCGTTCGGACTTGGAGAAAGAGGGTTGTAGTGTGTCTTTTTAGTAGGATGCCAGTCCTATTGCATTAGGCCCCACCCTTATGACCTCCTTCAACCTTAATTGCCTCTTTAAAGGCCCTATCACCAAATACAGTCACCTTGGGGGTTAGGTTTCAACATATGAATTTGGGGAGGACACAATTCAGTCTATAACAGAGATATACTGGAGACAGAATCAAGAAGACTTAGTCACACCCATTAGATGATAGTGACTAATATTTTTACAGTGCTTTATAATTTACAATATTTTTTTCACATCCATTACCTGATTTTATCTTTACAACACTGTAGGAGGGGGATATTATCATTATCCTCATTACATAGATGAATAAACGGACTAAATGAAGTTAAATAATATGTTCAAAGCCATATGCTAGTAAGTGGTGACCCTGGCGCTGAAACTGAACTCGGCCTTGGAATCCCATAACATTCTGATTCTCTTGTAAGAGGTGAGGGAATAAAGAAGATTGAAAAGTTGAGGCCAGATTGAGGATGTGTCTTACCCTTAATCTCTAGGGAAGCCCAGAATCTCTCTTAGATCAACTGCTTCCATCTCTTTACTCGAAACACTTTCAAACTCCTGCCTCCACCTGCACCCTCCCTACCGAGGCAGTTCCTACAGTTACCTCCAGTCCCATCCTCCAAAATCTTGAGAAACATACGCTTCCTTTCGCCTTCTCTTTCCTGGGAAGGTGTGGAGGGTGGGGGAGGGGAATGTGAACAGACATTTAAAAATTTTTCTTAGGGGGCTCCTGGGTGGTTCAGTCGGTTAACCATCTGCCTTCGGCTCAGGTCATGATCCTGGGGTCCTAGGATTGAGCCCCACATTGGGCTCCCTGCTTTGCGGGAAGCCTGCTTCTCCCTCTCCCTCTGCTACTCCCCTTGCTTGTGCCCTCTCTCCGGCTCTCTCTCTCTCTCTCAAATAAATAGCTAAAAATCTTAAAAAATAATAAGTAAAAGTTTTTCTTGATAATTTACACTTTTACACATAGAATGCTCTTTCCCTCTCTCTTTGCTGGCTAATTCCTCTCATCCACTAAAATAAAGCTTACAGGTCACCTCTTTCATGACTTTCCAAGTTTAATTGAGAACATGTCCATGAGCACATAGTGTCCCAACATATCTTTATCATCATACCATGAAATCATCAAATTGTGTAAGCTCCTTCAGGGCAAGTAGATATTCCTAGTATCTAGCAATACCACCCACTTCATGTCTGTTACATGCTCATTGAACAGATGAATGACTTCATACATTGTCACATTCTTGCCACACAATGGCAGTCCCTTTGTTCTTTACCATTCCTCCCAGATACAATCTGTCTGCTTGTATCACTCAGGGTTCAATGCAGGAGACAAAAGTTCCTCCAAGTATTGTAAGGAGGCTAGGACACAGTGCTTACAAAATCAACTGGGAAGTCTAGAGGAGCCCACTGTAGGCTGAAACTCCACCAAGGAAGCTGCTACCTCTCCCACAGTCACGGAGGGTGGTGTATCTGGAGGTCTCTGCCGATGACTGGGTCTAAGAACAAGTGCCTACAAGTGTGATCCTGAGATCTGGAAGCTATGATCAGGACATTGCTGCTGTTACACTCTGATGCAACCACCTCCCAATATTTACAAAGCAGGAGACATCACTGAATCACTGCTATACAAATATATCACATCTCCATGAATTTGCTTGCCAGGAGAAATAGCCAAAGCTGCAATACAATGGCCTTTGTCTCACTTCTGCCTTCTAAATCTCACCCAAATACATCAGACTGCCTGCAAGGCTTTCTGAGAAATATAATCCTTAGCTTTTCAGCCTCTGCAGTGTGGGAAAGCACACCAGAAGGAGATGGGAATATACGATGAACGCGAACTATCCATACCCACAGCTCTGCTAGTCTGAAATCCACCCAAAGTCTTGTCCTCTGCAATTGGGTCTTTTCCTCCTTCCCCACCTGCCTTGCCCAATGCCTATCTTGGTGGCCAGTTTGGTCTTTGGTCTTTGTCTCTTCAGTCACCTCCTTCAGGCTATAGTTCACCCTTTTCTGTGATGTGGGTGAGGCAAAATTTATTAGCTATGATTCTAAAAGCACTATCTGTAAAAGAATGAATTGACATATTGGGCTTCATCAAAATTAAAAACTAATGCTCTTTGAAAGGCTCTTTGAAAGTTCTTTGAAAGGTTTTTTGCTTTTGTTTTTTGTTTTTGTTTTTTAAGTAGGCTCCATGCCCAATGTGGGGCTTGAACTCACAACCCTGAGATCAAAGTTACATGCTCTACTGAGTGAGGCAGTGAGGCAGAGGCACCCCTGAAAGGCATTGTTAAGAGAAGTAAAAACAAGCCACAAGCCCCAGAGAAAATATTGCAAATCACCTATCTGACAAAGAACTTGTATCCAGAATATATAAATAAGTCTCAAAAATCAATGATAAGAAAAATAAACAGCCCAATTTTTTAAAAAAATGGGCAAAAAATTTGAACAGATCACTCACCAAAGAAGATATATGGATGACAAATAAGCACATGAAAGGATATTTAATACCATTCATCATTAGGGAAATGCAAATTAAGACCACAATGAGATACCATTACACACCTAAAATTAAAAAGTCTGATCTGAGTGTTGGTGATGATGTGGAGAATCTAGACTTCTCACATACTATTTGTGGGAGCATAAAATGGTAAAACCACTTTGGAAAATAGCAGTTTCTTAAAAAGTTAAACATACACCTACCATGTGATGTAATCATTCTACTTCTAGATATTTACTCCAGAGAAAAGAAAACACATGGGCACACAAAGACTGGTACACAAATGTTCTTAGCACTTTGGAATAGCAAAAGACTGGAAACAATCCCAAGGCCCATTGCCAAGTGAGTGGACAAACAAATTAAATATCCCATTATATTATCCATACAATGGGATAACAAAATGAATAGGAAGAGATCAAGTACGATACTATAATGATGGATAATCTCAAATAATTATCTTGATTAAAAGAGGCCAAACGATATGACCATACAGTATGAATACACTGTTTATATATATGTATATATGTTTATATGTATATGTATATGTGTATATGAATACACATATAAAATTCTAGAAAATTCAAACTAATCTACAATGATAGAAACCAGATCAGTGTTTGCCTAGGGATAAGGGAGGATAAAGGCAGGAAAGATTATGAAGGAGCATGAGGAAGTTTGGGAGGGATAATGGATATGTCCATTATCTTGATTATGATGGTTTCGGTGTACCTGGGTGGCTCAGTTAGTTAAGTGTCTGCCTTCGGCTCAGGTCATGATCTCAGGTTCCTGGGATTGAGCCCCACATCGGGCTCTCTGCTCAGAGGTGAGTCTGCTTCTTCCTCTCCCTCTCCCTCTGTGATCTCTCTGGCTCTCGCTCTCTCTCAAATAAATAAATTAAAAATCTTAAAAAAAATATGATGATGGTTTCATGTCAAAACTCATGAAATTGGATGCTTTAAATATATGCAGTTTGTTATATGTCAATTATACCTGAGAAAAAAATTAAAGCAGAGACGGTTGGACTGGAAAGAAACCTCTTGTATATATTCACTTACGTGATTTTTGGTTTGTCTGTCTTTCCCACTAGCATGAAAACTCCATGGGGGCTGGGGCTGTACCTATTTGCACAAGCACATCTCTAGTGTTTACCATAGAATCTGGTGCATGGGGGCACCTGGGTAGCTCAGTCGTTAAGTGTCTGCCTTCGGCTCAGGTCCTGATCCCAGGGCCCTGGGATGGAGCCCCACATCGGGCTCCTTGCTACACAGGAAGCCTGCTTTTCCCTCTCCCGCTCCCCCTGCTTGTGTTCCCTCTCTTGCTGGTCTCTCTCTGTCAAATAAATAAATAAATAAAATCTTTAAAAAAAAATGTTGCAAACTATATTTTTAGGTATTTTTTTTCTCCTGCCAGTCTTCAGTAATAATTGCCCATAATACTGAGGTTGGAAAACAGAAAACTCAATTTTCTTCATTCCTGTCCTTCAGGTGTCAATGGATATGCAAATGAGATCTGGGAAGTGAGAGGCCTCCTCCTGAATCTTAAACAGTATATTAAATACTCACACACACTTAGAAGTGATGGTGTGGATTTTAATGTGTTTCATTCCTGTGAGCTGCTTGTTCTCATAACCACTGGGCAGAACAAGGTCAGTGCATTTGAGATCAGAAGGAGGTATTGAGGCTGTAAAAGTAGCCAAGGAAAGGTGTGAGATACAGAAAAAATGACTTCAGGGAAGCCATGTTTATCTCTACTTGTTGGGAAACCACAGTGGTTCCCCTAAAGTTGAGTTTAGACCAAGGGCCTCAAGTCATTCCCAGCTTGCCCCCTCTTCCTGTTCTCCTCCTCATCCTTGCCCTAGGCTCAGGAACTCAGCCTGCTTTCCATCTCCTTAACTCTGCCACATTCTCCTCCTCAGCTTCTGGAATGTAGAACCTATTGCTATCTTCCTCCCTTCCCCCCATCGTCTTATACACCCCTAGCACTTCAAGTCAGGTAGAACTGTCATTTTCTTTCAAAGCTTTTATTAAATTAACACACACACATATTTACAAAATTACATTAACAATACATGTCAATTTTACAATGAGAGGCTGTACAGCTTCATGATTAGGAGCATGGGTTTATACCCTTTAATTCCCTTCACCTATTTCCTACCCCCCACCCCTACGCCCCACCCCCCACCATATTCCTTATGTTCTTTATTGTCAAATATGTCCTTCCTGGCTAATTTCATATCTCCCACCAGGACAAAATATAGTAACACTAAACACAACGCCATGGCTCTTTGGAAAATTTTTATATTGAAACAATAAAGATAGTCTTGTCTCTGTAGTTCTTCTATACCATTTATTTACTCTTGGCTACATCATCACTCATGACACCACATCATTCATCATGTTGCCCTTGACTCTCTCAAAAATTATTACTGTGCTCTGTTGATGATGACCACAAATGGAAGTCTTACCCAGAGTATGCAGGAAATTTTGAGCAATAATTTTTTCGTACAGTCACATTAACTTTTCATTCAGAGTTTTATGCCATAAACATAGAACAACACCTCTTCCAAACGTGTCTTCTCTTGTATTCTATAATCACAGCATTCCCAGACTGTGATCTCTTTCAGTGTTGACCACATCCCTATCTTCCATACACCACCACCAACAGGAGTATATGTGGGGGACTCACGGGTACAGCAAGAGGAATGATGCCATTTGTGCCTGTCTCATATGGCATGACTTAAGACTAACATGAGGAGGGCATTTTATCACCACATCATTCAGAAGCAAAAGAGGACATCAGTTGGAAAAGGCCTATTGGTACTGTGAAGTGATGGTCTCAAAAGCACCTCGAAATTACATTGGAGGAGAAAGGTGGGGCTACTCCCAGATGACTGCCTGATATGTGTCCCAGGGTGTTTGGGGGGAATGGAGTTACTGCCCTGGGTGCCAGTGGGGGAGTAGACAGTGGGGTGGTGGTATGCGATGATGTACAGGAGAAAAGATGCCTGCTGCCAGTCTACTGTCCTCTGGTGCTATGGACTACCGGTAGCTCCACATTCAGAACACTGAAAAGAGAGGGTCAACACAGGGACCCATACACACGACTCAAGTCCAAGAGCTGGGGAAGCTCTGTTGGTAGCCCAGAGGCCCGAACTCATCTTCCATGTGACTACAAATAGGCTTATTAGCACCATCCTGGAGACAATTTCACCTGATTCCCCAAAAGGAATACTGTGCTGTCCAGAAAGAGTAGTTGGCTCATCAGGATGCCCTCTTAAAATTGAGACCTAGTCTCAGGGCCTTGGGATGACCCCACAGACATGAGTTCCAGAGTTTCTCAGGCAACGTGGGATTGGAGAGTGCCACGAAGGAGAGAAACTGGGAGAAGGGCTCATTCAGGGCCTGGTCTGGGCTCAGCTTTGATAGCCCTGCTGGCCCTGGCTGGTCCCAGGCACATAAGGGACATCTAGAACATTTCCAGGAAGGCCCTCCAAAGCTGAGGCCCTCTGAGGCACAGGATCCAGGGCAGGAGCCTAGGAATAGGATGTTATTATAAGGAAGTGATTGCTATGTGATTTATGAGGATAAGTTTTAAAGAGAGTTTCCATCTAGCGCTCCTTGTCACTGGGACTTCTCACTCTGGAAGAGAAGAAGCCAGCTCTCATGCTATAAGAACATTCAAGCAGCCCTAAGGAGGAGCCCACATGTGGAGGAACTCAGGCCTCCAAGCTAACAGCTAGCACCTAATTGTCAGCTATATGAGTGAGCTACCTTGGAAGTAATTCCTCCAGCCCCAGTCAAGCCTTTGAATGACTGCAGCCCTTGCTGATATCTGACTGCAACCTCATGAGAGACCCTGAGCCAGGAGGGAATGAATAATCTGTCACCAGTGAATAAGTAACCTATATTGGTCAATACCATACAGACCAAGCCCTTAGCAACTTACTCTTCTAGGCAGAGAATTCAACATTAGCCTGACAGAAGTTTTCTTATTCCTTTTTTTGTAAGATTTTTTTTAAAGATTTTTATTTATTTATTGAGAGAGAGAGAGAATGGTAGAGAGAGAGCATGAGAGGGAAGAAGGTCAGAGGGAGATGCAGACTCCCCGCTAAGCAGGGAGCCCGATGCGGGACTCGATCCCGGGACTCCAGGACCATGACCCGAGCCGAAGGCAGTCGCCTAACCAACTGAGCCACCCAGGCACCCAGTTTTCTTGTTCCTTAACTATGGCACGGAATAGAACTGCTGCACTAGTACAAAGGTAAAAACCTCTGCAGCAACGACTGTGGATTGACCACCAGGAAGAGGACTGGCCCTGTTTCCAAGCACATTAGCCCAAGAAATGTGGCAGACATTAGTGTGGGGTGGGGAGAGAAACCCCAAGGAAGATAATAATAAATTTTCACCCACTCTGATGGAATGAGTTTCAGAGTAAATATTAGGTTGTACTGTAGAAAGTAAAATTATATTTATTGCATACCTGAGTTTGGGTACTGAGAATCACACCCTGCACATTTGTATTCTTTACTGAAAGGATAACTGTTCTATCCTTCTAGAAGGACAGATTCTGATCTCATCTCCACTCATCCAATGCTTAATCGACGTTTCTTCCCTTACTTTGCAAGAACCTTTTCTGTCAGGGGCCTGTTTCCTCATCTATAAAATGAGAGGCAGGGGTGAATCTATATTCTTTGCAGTGTAAAAAACATATAATTGTGGGGCTGTATTTAAGAAATAGAATATAAAATTATATAATAGTCAATATTTATTTAGAATGAGAAAAAGAAATCACTGCCTATTTTAAAATGCTGACAAAACGAAAACCATCACACGATCCAGAACAAACAAAACGAAACAAAAAAACATTTTTAACTACCTGGCAACCACTATAAGCTCTTTTTTTCTACATTTTTTGTCTGCATACTCTTCGCCTCTTCATATGTCAATTTTGTACTATTTTTATAGAGATCTAGATAAATTAGTAAAAAAGTAATTTAAAACATTGATAGTATAGGAACTTTTTTTTTTTTTTATCGGCTTCACAACTCCTTACTCTAAGTTCTCGCACAGGTGGGGCTTCTTGCCCCGGACAAGCTCATGGGAAGCTCCAGCCCTTTGATTTCCCTTGATTTCGTTTCTTTCGGGGCTGCCTGGGCAGCTCTGCCAGGTCGCCGCCCTCGTTCCCTCTCCCATCCACCCCACTCCACAGGCAGAAGTGACTATGAAGTTGTCGCCTATCTCCACCAAGCAGGCAAGGTGATCCTGGAAGCCCGCCAGCCTCGCACGCTGGCCCAGGACCACCACTTGGGCTAGAGCGCGTCGGTGCTTCGGCTGCAGGACTGGGGCTGCTATGTCCTCCTCGAATTCCTGGACAATTCGCTGATCCTTCAAAAGTGCTCGGAAGCCTAAGCCCCAATCGATTCAAGGTAGATTGCCCCCTGTGAGAGCCCTTTTTTACGTGTTATCTGAATCTCTTTCTCCCTTTAACATTCCATGGGAAGCCTAAAACCAGAATCCCGGGACTTTGCTGCGCTATCCCATCACGCATCGCGGGGCTCGGTGACATGCCAGGTATCTTGGGTGGGGTCTGTCCCTCTTCACTTTCTCCACTAGGGGCGACTTTAGACCGCGGTCCTACCTCACTATGGAGGAAGAGGCGGAGACCTTTTCTACGACGCCGGTTGGCGGCCAGAGTCTTGATCGACAAGGGCATTAACGAATGGCTCTGAAGTAAGCAGCCGTTGTTTACGCACGTAAAGCCAATGGGAAGGCAGAGGTCCGGCCAGGAGCCAATGAGGACTGGCTTTAAGCGGACCGCAGGGGCGGAGCTTCCCTCGAGGGGCAGACGCTTAGGGTAAAAATTCTGGAGCGGACCCTGGGAGAGTCAGAAACACATCCGGTGTTAGAAGAGCTGCGTAGGCTCCTGGAGGCTGGTAAGAAGGTACGTCTGAAGCCGGGACTGTAAACTGAGAGTGAGAAATGGAAATGGGGTTGGCAATTATTGTTTGAGCAAGAGTGGGAATAGTCTCGGTTTTCGGACAGACTGCACTTTCGGGGAATGGGGTCCTACTCTGCGACGGGACTCGGAAAGCTGCGCGGGGAGGGGAGAAGCTCGGGAACTAGTACCACGCATGCGCAACCGTACCGGAGCGGGGGAGGGGCTGGGGCGCGTCTGCTGCGTTTTGGGGGACGTCGAGGCTCCCGTTCTGCGCGCGAGTGCTAGTGAAGGGTCCTTTTTAGTTCCTCTTTCTTCTTCTTCCCACTCTGCGTTCCTTCTCTTTTTCACCCCGCCAAGAGTAGGCGCAGGGGCCCTTTCGCACAGCCTTGACTACTTAAAGTCAGGCCACGTCCCCCACCCCTTCCTTCCGAGGCTAATGAAAGCGAAACCTCACGGGTTTGAGATCACCCCTGCTTCACCCGACTGATTGTTTCTCTGCTGTGGGCCCTCTGGCTGGGCCCCTTCTGGGTGAGCCGCGAGGGCCAGGACTCGACAAAGGGCCTGGTCAGGCAGGCTGCCTGCCCTGTCACGGCCAGGCGGGTGATGTCACACTCCTCTGTGACACGCGAACCTCCTTAGTTACTTGAAGCCGAAAGCAGAGGCGGGAGGTGAGAAGATCCTTCCTGGTTTTCCAGCGCCGTTCTGGTCTGATTGATTACCTTTGGACAGGTGAGGTGGCCTTGGCTTTGCTTGGTCCTGAGCCTTGTGGGCGTCTTTCTCGAAGTCCGCGCAGGAAAGGCGTCGCTGGGCGGTTGTTTTTTTCTTGGACCTACTTGCTGGAGCTATGATAGTAAGTAGGCTTTGGTATTTTTGTATAACTATTAAGTGCGGAATTGTTATTCAGTAACAGCCCAGACTGCATTGCCTACCCCACCAGACTTTCCTTGACCAAACAACAGTAACAAAACCTCTCTGAACTTGAGACTGTTCTAGCAATAGTTAACTTGTGAATGTGTAACTCAGTAGAAGAGCTGACTGTGCCTGAAACACAAGATTTTAAGGTTAAAAGTTAATGGCGAATAGACTTTTCTAGTTATTTATTAATACTTAGTTTTAGTTTATCTTTTGGTTGAATGTGTAGTTTAAGAATTCAGTTCAAGAGAGATTATTCACGTTGTATAACCAAGTTATTATGGCTTCTACAAATACACTTATTTCTGTAATTATTAGGTTTACTCTCTTTGGTGGCTTATTTCTCTTGTCTAATATTTTTTGTTCTGGCTTCAAGAATATGTTAATACTTAGATTTTCTACCATTTTCTTCCAAAAGGGACAGAGGGGTTAAATCCTTGAGAAACACTCTCTGTAATTTGTATTTAGAGTTTCCTTCTTCCATTATTCATCTTGTGGAAACATGGCTTAGTGAACCCTCTTTCTTCCCGTCTCTCCCTTCCCCACTGTTGAAGTGACTGAAGTCTTACTCTCCTAAGAATAGGAAAGGTAAAATTAATCCAGATATTTAGTTAGCATTTTAATTTTTTTCCTGGTTATTCATATAGTTCATGCTTATTGTAGAAGTGCTGAAAAATACAGAGAAGTGTAATAGGAATCAGCATGTGTTAATACTTTTTTAAGTTTCTCTTGGCCTATGGCTGGAACTGTCTTAATGAAAACTTGCTTTTCCGGCGCTGGGTGGCTCAGTTGGTTAAGCAACTGCCTTCGGCTCAGGTCATGATCCTGGAGTCGCGGGATCGAGTCCCGCATCGGTCTCCCTGCTTAGCAGGGAGTCTACTTCTCCCTCTGACCCTCCCCCCTCTCATGTGCTCTCTCATTCTCTCTCTCAAATAAATAAATAAAATCTTTAAAAAAAAAAACCCAAAACCTTGCTTTTCTACTGTAGGCTGTAATAGTAGGAAGAGCACCAGGCATTAAAGGTCATAAGGCCCCTAATCTGGTTCTGGCTCTACTATTTAACTTCGTGGTGTTGGTCAGGTCAATACTAATGTCGTTTTAGCACTTTACAATGATTTCACACAGCTTTTCATTTTCTTCCTCCTCTTTTTTTTTAATTGAAGTGTAGTTGACACACAATGTTCCATTACTTCAGGTGTACAACATAGTGATTCAAGTGTATAGATTATGCTCACCATTAGTGTAGCTGCCATCTCACCATACAGCACTATTACAGTGTCACTGACTCCATTCCCCTGTGCTGTACTTTTTATCTGTCTCCCACAGATTTTTTTTGCCGGCATTCAGTCAGCTTGGTAGAACAGGTGTTATTTAATCATCCTTATCTTACAGATAAGGAAGCCTAGATGACCTTAGGTAAAATGATTTTCCCAAAGTTACATGGTAGAAAATGGCAGGATTTGTGACTCCAAAGCCAGTGCTCCTGCCACTATTAACGCTGCCTTTTTGAGCTTTCTTTTTAAAGTGAGATTAATCATTTTTGCCCTTTATTTATGGATTGGTGTGAAGATCAAAGGAGATAATGTATATAAAAGCACTTTAAAGTTGTAAAGTGAAGGTACTACTGCTGGCCTGAAGTTTCATTTTATTTCATAAACTACCCAAGGGTATTAATTTCCTTTATTTCATAAACTACCCAAGGGTATTTATCTCCTTTGGGAAAATACTGAATATTCTCTTGATGTTCTGTCTGCTAAATTTTCCTTTGCCACTTTGACTTGACTGTAGAAGCTGTTAGAAGTGTCCCCCACTTTACCCTGTTTTGTTCCCCCAGAGTTTTTTTTCTTCTTTTTTTTTTAAGATTTATTTATTTGAGATAGCGCGAAAGCACGCACACACAGAGGGAGAGGGAGGAAACAGACTCCCCGCTGAGCAGGGAGCCTAATGTGGGACTCGATCCCAGGACCCTGAGATCATGACCTGAGCCGAAGGCAGACACTTAACAGACTGGGCCACCCAGGCATCCCGCCCGCCCCCGCCCCGCCCCCAAGTTTCTAACCAAGCTTCACGAAGTAGCTTTTGTATTAAACACATTTTTGTTTTCCAAAGACAGTGTTCAAACCAAGGAGAAGAAAACTAGAGATTGGCTTTTTGGGCCACTGAGTTACTCCTCAGGGTAGCTTCCCCTTTGAACCACCTGGGGAGTGTTGATTTGAGGTTGCAACACTCCTGATGAGATAATGGGGTCTGCATTTGCTCTGGGGACTCCTGGTTGTATGTAAATATGGGGGAACAGAAAGCTGAATCACATGCAAGCTCTGCTCTGCTCTCACGGTGCTTACAGCCATCTATGCGAGAAGTTCCAACACAATTAACTGGAATCCAAAACACTTAAAAAGTTTGTCCTCATTTATGCCTGCTTTCATTTGGGCTAAATATGTTGTTATTGGGAAGGGATTACTGGTTTACACTGGAAACTGAGTATGTATTTAGGACATTGGGGCCTCTTTATGATTCAGTCTGTCAAACACTTGTGGTTACAGAGAGAGGTTCAGTAGTGTGAAAGTTCAAAAAATCATTTATTGAAGGCAGTAGGCATTCCATCTCCAGTTACTAGCTTGGTTCTGAAGCAACACCCTAGAGAGACCGGATCCGGTGTTAGCTAGCTAATCTCACTAGCCAGGAATTTGGGCCCAAGTTAAGGGAGGGGCTGGGACATCTAGGGTTCAAATCTAGGACCACCAGAGCCCAGGCCTGTCAAACAGTTCTTTGGAACTTCCTGAAACCAAACTGACCTACCTTCTAGGGATGACAAAGAAGGCATCAAGCTAATGACCATTTACTTCATCAAATTCTCTACCACATCGGATTATCACTTAGTGGTTATTAGGCTGTCTCAAAACGCCTTGTGGCCCTGTGGGACAGGAGGTACAGTGTAAATGCGCCCAAGGAGAGGCCTGCCATTTGCACAAAAGTAATTTTAGCCGGTAATAAGATTTATCAAATTCCTTTAAATTCCAGTTTATAATTTTCTTAGACTCTTCCCTCTTCCCCCAATTTAATTTTGTTCATATGGGTAAATATTAAGTCTTCAGGATACAGTTAACTGTGGTTGAATTTAGAATGAATTTACAGGGCATATGTAGATTAGATCTGCAGTAAATGTTTTATAAAACTAGGGGAAAATAATGCACTTAAGACATGAGAGTAATGAGTATTTACACTGGTAAAAACGATGGCTAACATATGGAGCCAGTCTTATGTATGAAGCACTATTCTTTTTTTTGGAGAGAGAGCAGCACGCATGCATGAGAGAATAGGTGGGGGGAAGAGGGGCAGAGGCAGAGGGAGAGAGAAAATCTTAAGCAGGTTCCACACCTGGCACAGAGCCTGACACGGGGCTCAATCCCATGACCCTGAGATCATGACCTGAGCCCAAATCAAGAGTCAGATGCTTAACTAGCTGAGCCACCCAGGCGTTCCTGTATGAGGCACTATTCTAACCACTTTGTTTGTATTATCTCACATAATCCTCAACCCTATGAAGTAGATATTATTATATATTACTATATACAAATGAGGAAACTAAAGCACAGTGAGGTTCAAGTGCCAGAAACTTGCTGTGTGTTACATAGCTAAGGCAATATCAGGATTCAGGTGCAACAAGCCAAGCTCTTAACCACTATTCTAGATACATGGTTATACAGAGTCTGAAAGCTATTCAATAGGAAGAACTACTAAAAAAATGCAATTCTGCTACCCGCCCCCCTCCAATTTTTTAACCACATGGGGTTTTTCTTCTCTCAAGTATCAGTTGGTTCCTTCTGGATATGTGGGAAGGGGACTCAGAATGGTTGAATTACAACAAGAATGAGGAACCATATAATTCACTACTAAATGTTTAATTAAATGTGTGAATAATGTTTCTTTGACTTGCTCTATTTTTAAAAATACTTATTTTAGGCAGGCTCCACACCCAATGTGGGGCTTGAACTCATGACCCTGAGATCAAGAGTTGGATGCTGTACCAACTGAACCACCCAGGTGCTCCTGAATTGCTGGTTTTGTTGTTAAATTGTAAATATTAAGGCAGCCTTCTGCCCAGTAGTCAGCAGGCTTTTATCTTTCAAAGGCAAGGATTTTTAAAAAAATTTGTGATTGTTTCTGTTTTGCATAGCTTTTGGCCACTTGGCTGTGTTTCATATGGACTGTACTTAGTAGGTATTGAAATAAGAATGTAGAGAATTTTTTTTGTTGTTGTTTTCACATCTTGGCCCCTGATGATAATTATTTTAGGGCAAGGGTAAGGAAGATACCTAGAACAAAACAAGAGATTTAACAAGACCTAAGACATAGATGTTAGTTGATGAGAATATCTGTCAAGTTTGGTATTCCTGCTCTCCTCTAAGGATGAAGGCATTAAGTGAAGCTCTGAACCAAATTAAAGGAATTTGATTATGATTAACGTCTGAACATTTACTTAATGCGGTGCAGACAAATTTCTCATGAGTCTAGGAGGCGCTGTCTACATTGTATTCTAAATAAATAATCCCACTTCCCTGTTTTACATTTAGAACTGGGGGGTGGGGTGGGAGAGAGGATGCAATTTCTAGATTTTTGTATGAGTTGGTGTCTAGTTTGATACAGACCGGTGCTGGTATGGATTTCATAATGGACTGATGTGTGTTAGGGGAACTACTGTATTAAATAATTCTTGAGCAACTTGTAATATACTTTTTCCCTTTATTGTGGTAAAATATACATAGCATAAAACTTGTCATTTTAATGTCCTTTTTTTTTTAAAAAAAGATTTTATTCACTTGCCAGAGAGAGCGAGCCCAAGCAGGGGGAGTGGCAGGCAGAGGGAGAAGCAGGCTCCCCAAGGAGCAAGGAACCCGACGTGGGACTCCATCCCAGGACCCTGGGATCATGACCCAGGCCGAAGGCAGACTCCCAACCGACTGAGCCACCCAGGCGTCCCTAATGTCTTGTCTTTTAAAACAAAGATTTTCATTTAACTGTGGGGCCCTTTTGAAATGTTAGCTGAGTTACTTGGTTAATGATTTTGAATACTTCAAGCTCTGTTAGGAGCTAATTGTTCCCTGGGACTGAAAATACTTTTGGTATGGGAGCTGCTATTTTTTAAAGATTTATGTATTTGAGAGAGAGTACGTGAGTTGGGGGGGAGGGACAGAGGGAGAGACTCTTAAGCAGACTCCCTGCTGAGCTCAGAGCCGGACCTGGACTCCATATCAGGACGCTGAGATCATGACCTGAACCATAATCATGAATTGGACGCCCAACTGACTGAGCCACCCAGGCTCCCTGGGAGCTGCTATTTTTGAGTTATGAATGCAATTGAATCTTGTTCAGCTGCGTTTGCATATAGACTTTGAAATGTAGATATGTTTTCTCTGCAGCTTCTGAGTACAAGTAGTTGAGGGTAAGTTAGAAACTTGTTTAGCTTAATCCCTCTGGCAAAACTTGTAAGAATCGTTTTGACTCTTTACTTATCTGTGCATTCGTTCTTGTCTGTTTGGAACAGACCTAGAGCAAACTATCATATTTCCTTGATTCTAAGACCTAACTTTTTCCTTCTTACGTTTTAACAGTTCTGAAATAAATTATGTCCTATACATATCATGTTATTTATTAAATGTATACTTCATTGTGTTTTTTCCCTACAAAGCTATTATTAAAATTGCTGTGTGCCTTGGGGCGCCTGGGTGGCTCAGTCAGTTAAGCGTCAGACTCCTGATTTGGGCTTAGGTCATGATCTCAGGGTCATGGGATTGATTCCTGCATCAGGCTCCACACTGAGCTTGGAGCCTGCTTAAGATTCTCTCTGCCTCTGGGACCCCCCCCAACACACTTGTGTGTGTGTATGTGCACACTCTCTTGCTCTCTCTCATAAAAACTGCTGTGTGCCTTTGTATCTAGAAAATTTGGTACTTATATATCTCACTTAAATTTTAGAATAAGTACTAGCATTAGAAAACTGGTTTTATTTAATTTATTTTTTACTTATTTTAAACCACAAAGCACTACTAAATCATTGAGAAATACTCTCTCCCTGTCCTCACAACTTTGATAATTTTGGTTTTTCCATCTGCAGTTGTAAGAGGCAGTCAGCAGCCCCCGGGGAATGTCACAGAGCAAACTGGGAAAGAGGAGTTTCTGCCATTATCCCCTCCCACTGTTTCACTTAGTGGGGTCTGGTTACAGGGTGTTGCCCCTTTCTGACTAACAGTTGCCTGGGTATTTGAGGATTTACACTGCGATGCCCATTCACCACCCCCTCCCTTCCTTTTTTTAACTCTTGAAATTGGAAGCCTTGGAAGCAAGAGGTGCTTCAGTGTTGTTGTGAATCCTGAGAAACTTGGCTCTGAAGGTTGCTTCAGAACGATTGCAGGTTCTATCTGGGGATGTCATTAAGGGTGTTAATGGAAGACTTAAACAAAGACACTTTCCAGGTGCTGGATTCTGCCGTCCTCTAAGTGTGCTCTCTAGAGGATGTGAGTTCATCATGGTTATGAAAGGCTGTGGTCGGTCTTGCAACAGCCTGCAATAATTGCACCATCTAGATCAAGAGGGCCCAGAGCCCTGGGACTTAGAGCTGTGAGCAGTAGCTTTAGTAGGTTCTTCAGCTTCTCACTGTATCCATCCTTAAGAACAGAACTAACAAAAAAATTGAGGTGAGTAGGATGTTGGTGAGAAAGGAAAGAGGAGATCAAGAGAGAGCAAGCTAGCCATTGTAATTGTTGCACTTGTGAGAGAGTGAGCCTCAGGAAACAAATGGTAATGATGCATGTGAACTAGAAGAATGGCATCTTTCCACTGGCCCAGGATTTCTCAGGAGTCCGTTTGGGATTGTAACTTCTATTGCCCAGACTGATTTTGCTGAGTATTGGGCTAGGTGCTCATTAGAATAGGTGTGACTAGTTGACTTGTCTGTCAGACTACTTAGTTTTGTGTTTTAACACCACCCCATTCCCATTTTTGGTCAGTGTGAAATGAATAGGCATTATGGGTCTAATAAGAATCTGGATGATTGTGGAAGATGGGTATTTAGGAAAGATGAAAATTCTTGATTAGATTTTTTTTAAGCCCTGTAGATTGAATGTGTTTATTTAGGATTGCATGTGAAATAGAGGAGGGAACAAAATTTAAGAGCCAAACTTGATGGTATTGATGGCATATAACCTGGGTACAGTTCAATTAAAAATGTCCTTTCTGTGACATAATTGGGACAGTTAGCAAGATCTGAATAAGGTCTGTAGATCAGATAATAGTATTGTGTCAGTGTTAATTTCCTGGTTTTGATTATTTTCACATGTACACACAAGTATTTAGGGGTGCCTGCATGGTTGGGAAAAAAACATTTTTGTGCCTTCATGGTTGGGAAACAAATATTTTAAAGTCTGTATATACTGCTATATAGAGAGGGGATAAAGCAGATATGGTGAAATATTAATAGGAAATTTGGGTAAAGGGTTTATAGGAATTCTTTGTACTATTCCATCTCTTCTGTAGGAAAATTTCTGAAATTATGTAAAAAAAATCTGCACAAATTCCTTTTTCATGGAGGAACTTTTCTCTTTTTAAAATTGTAAATCCCTTTCAGTTCAGTTTTAACATGCATTGGATGGAAAGTTTCTACATGTGTATATTTAAAACTCAAGACCTGGGGCACCTGGGTGGCTTGGGTGGCTCAGTCAGTTAAGCGTCTACCTTGGGTTCAGGTCGTGATCTCAGGGTCCTGGGATTGAGCCCCACGTCGTGCTCTTTGCTCGGCGGGGAGCCTGCTTGTCCCTCTCCCTCTGCTGTTCCCTCTGCTTGTTCTCTCTTTCTGTCAAATAAATAAAATCTTTAAAAATAATAAAAATAAATAAAATTCAAGACTTAGTACCAGGCCCAGCTCCTTCCTTCTTCCCTCCATCCCTCCCTCCCTCTTTGAGGTTCTGTGCTTTTGTTGAGAGAATTCTCTAGCATCTTGATACAGTGACATATTGCTTTATGTTGCAGGGCTGCTTAAGTGTTCCAGTATTAATTTTGACTCAGGTCATGATCTCAGGGTGGAGGCCCAGTGTGGAGCCTGCTTAAGACTCTCCCTCTTCCTCTGCCCGTCCCCCCCCCCAAAAAAAATAAAATAACAATAAATATCGCTTTATGTTCAGTGACTGGATCCCTTTAATTGCT
The DNA here is from genome assembly GCF_003265705.2 of Callorhinus ursinus. NCBI lineage: Eukaryota > Metazoa > Chordata > Mammalia > Carnivora > Otariidae > Callorhinus > Callorhinus ursinus. The sequence continues at coordinate 5,036,354 of NW_027397106.1, read as the reverse complement.
AACTGGTAATTTCTTAAAGAAACTTACCAATTGTCTTTTTTTAAAGATTTTATTTATTTATTTGACAGCGAGACACAGCAAGAGAGGGGACACAAGCAGGGGCAGTGGGAGAGGGAGAAGCAGGCTTCCCGCGGAGCAGGGAGCCTGATGTGGGACTCGATCTCAGGACCCTGGGATCATGACCTGAGTCGAAGGCAGACGCTTAACGACTGAGCCACCCAGGCGCCCTCAAAGAAACTATCAAAAGGACAAATTACTTTCTGAAAGAATAGAAATCAAATGCTAGTAACAAAATAGGGAGAAGAAGATGGTTTCATTTCCTCTGTGTCCTTTAAAATGGTTGAGTATGATTGCAAATGTATCCTAGAAGGAGATGCATAGAAATGAAAATGGCTGTGCTAGGACAGTGGGATTTTAGATAACTTTCATTTTTCCAAACTTGTATGTTGCTATTTTTATGAGAAAGTTGTTTATGTTATTTTGTATGTCTTTATATCTGTAAAATAACCTTTTCTTCTTTTTATCCTTGATTCTACAGAGCGGAGGCTGTGTCCCACAGACTCTGGCATCATGAACATATTTGATCGGAAGATCAACTTTGATGCACTCTTAAAATTTTCCCACATGTAAGTGTTTTGATCTTGACTGTAGTTTCTTATTGCATTTCCTTTCATATCTTACTTTTCCTAGTTTATTAACTTTTGTATGTATTAATTGGCATATTAACTTTGCTAGAATCCAGAGGATCTGCTAAAAGCACCCAGATTCTAGGGTCTGCTCTGTAGTCACTGAAAAACCATTTAGTTATTCTAGTTTGGGTACTGATTGTTCATAATGTGGGACCTTTGGCTCCTCCCCAGTATTTAAGATTCTCCATTCATCTATTTTCAAAATATGTATTTTTTTATAACTTAACACATATTCCCTGAGAAGAAGAGAGGGAAATGATTATTAGCTTAGAAATGAAATTGGTCCTAGAATAATGGCTGTTACTAACGTTCTTTCCCAGAACCCCCTCGACACAGCAGCACCTGAAGAAGGTCTATGCCAGTTTTGCCCTCTGTATGTTTGTGGCGGCCATGGGGGCCTATGTCCATGTCGTCACTCATTTCCTTCAGGTAAGAGCACTTTCTCTCCTAGTTGCTGTGGCACAAATTCAGTAGGTAGAAACCAGCTCAGCAGGGTGGTGCCAGCTTGTACCCTCCTTAATCCTTTTCTGTAGTTTGCAATCTGAACTCAGCCAGAGCTGGCTGGTAACTAAGGACATGCAGAGCCTTATTTAAATTTTCTGGCAGCTGGGTCCTCTCTAGGTACTGAAAACAGAATGTCTTAACCTGGACACTGAATGGTGTAAGACCCCAGCCCGCTGGGTCATGGCATGGAGTGTGTGCTGGGTTTGCACAGTAGCCTTTTTATCTTTTCCTGCCTTCTTTCTCTTTTTTGCTTGTGACTGTGGGGTTCTTAGATATAGAACACTGATTGTATGATAATCAGGAGAGGCAGGGTTGAGACCTTCAAAGATTTGATCTCTTTTGTTCGCGGATGCACTTACATCTGCATGGTTGCGATGTAACACTTTCCTCTGTTGAAAGAGACCTTGGGTTTGGCCAGTAGGAATAAAAGGAACAGTGGACAAATAATCAAAAAGTTTGAAGTTCTCACTAACCAAGACTTGCTCTCCAAGTGTCCTTTTCAGTGTAAGTACCAGGAGTGTGTCTCTGTTGGCATTTGCATCTACTGAGAACTGTCCCTATGCTCAGGCATCTCCTGGCAGAGGTTGTGTGAAAAATTACTCAAGATTCTCAGAGGATAAAACTTTGATCCCTGGAGTTGAGACTAAAACATACTCCACCTTCTAGGCAAGAGTGGCCATTTTGGTTTCTGGTTGTGTTTTTGTTTTTGTTTTGTTTTTTAAGCAATGTAGTAAAATGCAGTTATCCTCATTATTCGTGGATTCTATATTTATGAATTGCCTACGTGCTAAAATGTATTTGTAACCCTGAAATCAGTACTCATGGTGCATTTTGCAGATATTCGCAGTCCTAAGCAGAACGGCAAAAACTTTGAGTTGCGCATGGCACTGTGTTCCAGCTGAGGTTGAACAAGGCACCACACTGCCCTGCTTCAAGCTCTTGTACTATAAACAAGGGTCTTTTTCATGGTCTGTGTAGTGCTACATTTTTTGCATTTTTGTGATTTTGGTGGTGATGTCGGTATTTAAAATGGACCCCAGGCATAGTGCTAGAGTGCAGTCTACTGTTCGAAAGTGCAAAAAAAAAGTACACTAAGACTGTGATGTGTCTTATGGAGAAAATATGTCTGTTAGGTAAGCTGTGTTCAGGCTTGAGTTAGAGTGTGTTGGCCATGAGTTCTAGGTTAATGAACCAACAATATATATCAAATAGTGTCCTTAAACATAAACACATGTAAAACATGTATTTTTCGGTTGAAGAAAATGTAACCAGAGGTGCGTGAGAATTTAACCCTTTATTTTTCTCAGGAGCAGTTGTTCAGTATTCATTAATTCATTATTCACAGTGACTTTATAGAACATAACTATGAGAAAAACGAGGATCAGCTATACCTTTAAAGGAAGGAAGGAACTTCACTGTCTACATACCTCCTTGATGATTTTCTTCTTTTTCTAATTGCCTGCAGCTTTTCCCACTTGCTTTTTTTTTTTAAAGAATATTTTTCTTCTTACAAAACTAATGCACTTTCATTTTAGAGAATTTGGAAAACTGACTAGTGATGAGAAAGAAATAAAAACACCCAGACATAACATTTTGATTCTTACTCTGTCTCGGTCCATTCAGGCTGCTCTAACAGAAAACCAAAGACTGAGTAGCTTAAACAGCAAATGTTTCTCACAGTTTGGGAGGCTGGATGTTCAAGATCATGGCACCAGCAGATATGTTGTGTGGTGAGGGCCTGCTTCCTGTGTAAAGACTGTCTTCTCGCTCTGTCTTCACATGATAGAAGGAGCAAGGGAGCTCTCTGGGATCTCTGTTGTAAGGGCACTAATGAAGGCTCTACCCTCATGACCTAATCACCTTCCAAGACACCCCCCAACCTCGAAATAGCACATTGGGGGTTAAAGTTTAAACATGAGTTTGGGGGGAGCATAAACATTAAATCTGTAGCACCCTCTCAGTCTTTTTTCAATGTATGGGTATATATATTTGTGTGTGTGTTTTAAAGTGATCAAAAAGGGATCATTTTTACTTGTCCTACAGATTGGAATGTGCTTCAAGCACTTGTCACTCTGATTCATCTTTTTCTTGGGCAAGACTCATAGTTTGACTTGGGTACTTGTAGCTGATGGACTACCTGCGTCAGAAGAGCCTCTAGCATCCACCATGGTCCTAGCCCTGTCCTACACGACTTCTAGTTTCTCCTTAGTTCCCTCTGCCTTTCCACTGCCTCCAGGTTAGAAGGAAATATTAGGAAGTTCAGATGAATATTTGATCCCAGTAAGGTCTGCGGAATAAATTTGCTCTTTTCAAGTATTTCATTATTGACTCTGGATCTGACAGGCTGGCCTGCTCTCTGCCTTGGGCTCCCTGGGGTTGATGATTTGGCTGATGACAACACCTCATAGCCATGAAACTGAGCAAAAAAGACTGGGACTTCTTGCTGGATTTGCTTTCCTTACAGGTATGTTAGGAACTAGGCTAATTTGGGATGGGAGAAGGGATACTGGGGGTACTGTATCTAGTATCTCTGTAGACTAAGGCCCCAGGTTTGTATGTATTCTGATTCATCCCAACTGGCACAGTGTACCATTCAGTCTTGTATTTGAGTATATTTTGCCTTGTATTGCTTTTTTATTTCATAGAGGTGCATCTTGCTTTCCCATCCAGAGGATTAGCTCTTCAGTGACTGTGACTTCTACTTTTAAATCCAAAAATAAGCATTTGTTGCTTGAATGAATGAGGTCCAAGAGCTTAGGTAGCATAACTTGTTAATGGTTGACGTGGGACTAAACTTGGCCTGAAACTCTAATTTAGTTGGACTCACACTGGCAGCTATCACTCCTGTGACCATTTATTCTGAACTTTGCGGACAGTTAATTAAAGCCATACATTGAAATCCATCCAACAGAGTGCTTTGCTGATTCTCAAGAAAGAAAGAAAAGCACAGGGCACCTGGGTGGCTCAGTTGGTTAAGCGACTGCCTTTGGCTCAGGTCATGATCCTGGAGTCCCGGGATCGAGTCCCTCATAGGGCTCCCTGCTCAGAGGGGAGTCTGCTTCTCCCTCTGACCCTCTTCCCTCTCATGCTCTCTATCTCTCATTCTCTCTCTCTCTCAAATAAATAAATAAAATCTTTAAAAAAAAAGAAAGAAAAGCACAGCTCTTCTAGAATTATCATTAAGGGAAACAGGACTCAAGCTACATAGTAAAAATACTTGCAAAGCAGCATTTGACTTAGTACAAATTTTTTTTTTTTTAAGATTTTATTTATTTATTTGACAGAGACACAGCGAGAGCAGGAACACAAGCAGGGGGAGTGGGAGAGGGAGAAGCAGGCTTCCCGCTGAGCAGGGAGTCCGATGTGGGGCTTGATCCCAGGACCCTGGGACCACGACCTGAGCCAAAGGCAAGACGCTTCACGACTGACACCCAGGCGTCCAGTACAACTTGTTTAGAGTGTGTCTAATCTATGTAGTGTTGTTGTAGAAAGGAAGGGATTTAGAGATTAAGATTTTAAAATAGGGAAAGCTAGTTTTTGAAGGCAGTAAGGGGTAGAATTACCAGAAGGGGAGAGAGAGTAGCAAGAGTGGGGGAAATGTTGGGGCTGGAACAGGTTGCCACTGCATCCTCCTCTTGGCAAGTGTCCACCCCCAGAACCGGTCTGGCCTTTTTACAAAGGAAGTCAGTCCTGTGTGACTACAGGTTGCTGGCCACAAGGCACTGGTTTGCTCTTGGTGTTCCTACTCCAGTTCCTGATCTGGCCCACATCATAGTCTCACATCACTCCTCTTCCGAGTATTGCAGCCTTACAGCTTTGCTCAAAAAATGTCTGACATGCCTGCTTCCCTTTTTTTTTTTTTTTAAAGATTTTATTTATTTATTTGACAGAGAGAGACACAGCGAGAGAGGGAACACCAGAGGGGGTGGGAGAGGGAGAAGCAGGCTTCCCGCCGAGCAGGGAGCCCGACGCGGGGCTGGATCCCAGGACCCTGGGATCATGACCTGAGCCAAAGGCAGACGCTTAACGACTGAGCCACCCTAGCGCCCCTGCTTCCTTTTTCTAATGTGTTTTCATCCTGGGCCATCCATGATTTTCATCTAAGAGAACAGTTTTGTAGCTCTGTCTATAAATAAATAACAGTCAAGTAAACAGTTAAGGCACATAGAGGAGAGAGATTTAATTATTTTAGTACACGTGTTTTGGTTTTTTAGGAGCATGGGCCTGCCTGTGCTTTTGATGGTCAGCTTTGGACAAGGGTCCTCTTTAGGAATTGATGGTAATACCATGTTCGGGGGCTTTTTGTTTTCTAGGAGTTGGCCTAGGTCCTGCTCTGGAGCTGTGCATTGCCATCAACCCCAGGTAACTATTTTAATAGCATCTTAGGTCTTTTTATCATTGCAGATATGCCTCCTAAGTATAGGTTTGCAGACCTGTAGCCCTCAGTCTAATGGTCTTTTCCTCTAACAGCATTCTTCCCACTGCCTTCATGGGGACAGCAATGATCTTCACCTGCTTCACCCTGAGCGCCCTGTATGCCAGGCGCCGGAGCTACCTCTTTCTTGGAGGTAAGTGTGGACTGGAAAACAGAGAGTCTCAATTTAGCCAGAATTCACACTGGGACTCTTTCCCTACCTTCTGACTTCTTGTGATTGTTGGGTTGCAATTGAAAGCCTTAATTTGGGGGTGGGGGGTAAGTAAGGATGGCTTTAATGGGGTTGTCTTACTTCATTTTGGCTTTTCTCAAGATGGCTTTTTGTCATCTCTTACAGGTGTCTTGATGTCAGCCATGAGCCTGATGCTCTTGTCTTCCCTGGGGAATCTTTTCTTTGGATCCATTTGGCTTTTCCAGGTGAGACTTTGCATGTCACTTTCTAGCAGCCATTTGCCTTGTACTTCTTGTATTTGCTTCACCCTAAAGCAATGTAGACTAAGAATCCTCCAGAATGCTCACTCTCGGGCAGTGCAGAGTTGTGCTTAGGGAAGTCATGTGGTCTTTACCGTAGGCTTCCGTTCCCGAGAACATTCCTGCTTGTAGGGTTAGCATTTGTTTAATTTCAAACAGCCAAGAGCCAAAAAGAGGCACAGCTGGCTTTTCCCCTCTGGCGTCTCCCACATGGTAACCTTATCTCATCTTCTCCTGTTAGGCAAACCTGTATGTGGGGCTGGTGGTCATGTGTGGCTTTGTCCTCTTTGATACTCAACTCATTATTGAGAAGGCTGAAAATGGAGATAAGGATTATATCTGGTGAGTGAAAACTGGTCTTGAACGCCTCCCTTTCTGTGGCCGTCGGGAGGGGTAAGAGTGGTCTAGGTGGCACTGGCTGAACTTCCTGGCCCGCTTTCGGGGGCGTATATGGTAGGATGCCTGTGGTTTTGGAGCTGTGCACCAAATAGCAGGCTCCCTCGATTCCTGGAAGACATCAGCTCTTTTTAAAGTTGAACTACTAATATGCATTTAATTATCCTTACTTTTAATAGTGGTTATCTCTAGGCATAGAGGGAGAAAGGAATCTTTCCCCTTTTACTCTTTATTTTTATATTAAACCTTTAATAATGAAGATACACATTCTTTTTAATGTATAACTTTTGAAAAAATGCAGTAATTTCAGAGTCTCTTAACTAGTTAATGGTAGTCTGGGGTTCACATGTGGGCCCTGCAGAATCTAAAGCTCAGTTTTTCTTCTCCCTGTGCTGCATGGCTTTGTTGATTTGGAAAGGATCTCGGACATCAGAGTTACACTTGGTGGTGGAGTGTTGGTGAAACTCACTCATGGGGTGGGCGTGGGGTTTTTGTGCTCTGCCCCTCTGTGGGCTGTGGATAAAGGAAGGTGGGACATGCCAGTTGGTCATCTGGTTCTTCTGTTTCAGGCACTGCGTTGACCTCTTCTTAGATTTCATTACTCTCTTCAGAAAGCTCATGATGATCCTGGCTATGAATGAGAAGGTTAGTCCACCTGCTCCCTGAGGATTAGAGAATGGCCCCTGAACTTAGCATCTGTGTAGACTTCAAATTTGAGAACTGACACACTGTGTAGGTCCAGGTTAACTGTAAGGCAGGCTGCTGCATAAGAAGTAAACCAGAAAGTCTTTTAGCCCATGGAGAAAAAGGAACAAGTTAAAAAAAAAAAAAAATCCTTAAAAAAAACAAGGGGTGCCTGGCTGGCTCAGTTGGTGGACCATGTGACTTTTAATCTCAGGGTTGTAAATTCAAGGCCCACGTTGGGTGTAGAGATTACTTAAAAATAAAAAAATCCAACAACAAAGGAAAACAAATCGCTGAGATTAGTATCAAAAGAGAAAGGGGGCTTAAGTGGCAGCAGGAAACAATCTATATGAAGAATTTAAAGGCTGTGAAGATGGTTATGACTCAGGGAAAGATATTCTAGGGAATTTGTTTAATATTGGCTGTTACAAATATGTGTCAGAAGTAGACCAGTTTTATGCATGTTAGTCTTGTTTCCAGAGACGCATTCTGTATATGGTTAACATAGTCCACTCCAGCAGTAGGGGAACAAATGAAACCAGGAGGGTTTTTATAGACCTTCTTCGGGAGCAGGAGACAGTGTGGTGGTGGTGGAAGCTGGTGAGGAGGTGGGATCGGTGGCTGTCGGTCATCCCTGTGCTGCGACTAGATGGAGCTCCAAGCAGGTTTCAGCCAAAGCAGCTCAACTCGCATCTGTTTAATACACAGGGCTTCCACCTAGGATGGAATGCAGAGTTCACTGGGCTAGATTATTTCTGGGTTTTGGTTTGTGCCCAGGATTTATGCTTCTCAGGCTAATGGAAAGTTGATCTTGGCCTCTTGTGTAGTTATTTTAGGGTCGACTACCAGTCTCCAGCCTTCACGGGTTAGGATTAGAGCTGTGGTGGTTATGAGTAAGCCAGGAGTGGTCAGGCAGCAGCCCAGTTGGGTACTCTTGGGGTGGAAGTGGGAGCAACTGCTTAACCTTTATTCTTGTCAGGTCTGTCAGCAACTTGAGGGACACTCAGTGGAAGATGGTTAAGATTCAGTTCCTATCCCACTGAATGAGTATTTCTCCTTCCTCTTATCGTCTTGTTCCCTTCCAGTCCCTAACCAAAGGCAGCCAGGTACTGGCTCATTCAAGAGTTTGAGCTTGAATGTCAGATGCGAAAAATTAATTGGGCAATTTTTCTCCGTTTCTAGGACAAGAAGAAAGAGAAGAAATGAAATGACCATGCAGCCTTTCCCATTTTGACCTCTGTCCCTCCAACCCTCATTTCCTCTTTGCACACATTGCAGGTGGTGTGTTCTGTGATAATGAAAAGCATCAGAAAAGCTTTTGTACTTTGTGGTTTTCTCTATTTTGAATTTTTTGATCAAAAAACTGATTAGCAGAATATAGTTTGGAGTTTGGCTTCGTATTCCTGGGGTTCTTCCCCACTCCCTTTTTCTGTCCAGCCCGTCCCTAGCCTCTTCCTCTGCTCAGGCAGCCAGCTGGTCACCGCGATGAGGAGTGGGACCCACAGCAGAGCAAACTCCAGGAGTCCGCTTTCCACCCGAGCTTCACCAGGTGCACCTGAACTGTTGGGTAGAGCTACTTTAGCTCTTTTCCTCAGCGTTGTGTGGTTTGTGCATGTTCCTGTGGGGCTGGGCAGTGTGCTTTCCATCGGAGAGGAGTTTGGTGGTCCTGTTGTAATTCAGGCTCATTACATCTGAGCTACTGTCAACCCCTACAAAGAAAACGAAGAGCCTCTTCTGTTGGATGCTTTGCTTCCTCTGAGCTGCCCAAGCTGCTGCTGGTCTGGCAAACACACCATTCTGTCTTGCTATCCCAAAAGGAATGTGGATTGACGTGTTCCCTTTCCCTGTCCCTGGTCTGACCCTCAGGGAATCTGCCGCTTTTCCATCCATGGGGCGGGAGGATTTCAGCACAAAGGAAAGACCGATTCTTGTCAGGTATTTATGAAAAGACTGGTTATGTATGGCAAGAGAGAGCAGAGAAGTCCCAAACTTCCCCTGTCTTTATTTTTTATCACCTTAGTTGCTGAGTGGGTTCCCCCACCTGGCTTCGAGTACAGATACCAGGAGAGAGGAAGGCTAGGGAAGGGGAATGGTTGAGCCTGGGGGTAATCTTAGGGGGTAATCGTAAACTAATCCTGCCCGACAGACCCAGATGAGGACCTGTTTGGGGCAGTGGGGGAGAAGAACGCTGCTAACTGAATGGTTCTTTGTTTTGAGCGGCAGAAGTGGGTTGTGATGACTCGGGAGGCAGCATTCATAACAGTCCAGTGCATTTCTGTCTTCTCCCGCCTGGACGCCAGTAGGGTCAGGCCGGAGATGTGGGGCGGTAGATAAACATTCATTTTACAGATGCACTTTAGTTTTTGGTCTCTTCACCTGTTCCCCGAAATCTGTAGCCTTCCAGCCAGGGACAGGTGACCAAACCTGCAAGACCTCTGATTCCCTCCAGCTTGCTTGGTGGTGAGTGTGGGAGGCCAGCACTAATGGGGATCACCAGCGCTTTCGCAGGGCGCTGCCGCAGGGCACTGGCGGAGAAGGGCAGGCAGCCTGGAGAGCACTTGTGGCTCCGGCTCTTCACAGGGCTTCCGTGGCAGGGGCCTGAGCCATCAACAGCTCATTGCCGGGAGGATACCAGTTTTGGCTCTCCCATGCACAAGCAGCACACAGTTTGACCCAGCGGCTGCTGGTTCGCAGTGCACCATATCACCGTGCCACCCTGAGAAGCGGTTCCCAGGGAGTGTGTGTATTCCTGGAGTGGCGCACTGCCCGGAATGGCTGGCTTCTGCAGAGGATGCTACCCTCTGACTAGCTACCGCCTCCAGCCTCTGGCTTGAGAACTTTTAATAAAGGGACTTCCTTCCCATTAAACGCCCAATCGCCCTCTCCGTAAATTTGTTGATTCTCTCCAAGGCCTGAGAATCTTCAGTTACATCTCTTGAAGCCAAACTCCACCTCTTGTGCTTTTTTGCTTGGGATAAAGGAGTTTTTCTTTAGAAACAGTGCCAAGAATGACAAGATCTAAAAAAACAACTTTTAAAGAAAATGCCTAACAGGTTTTTAATACAGTAATCACTGTAATTATAACTTTCTCTTCTAGTTCCTTGGTTTTCAGCTCAGGCTGCATTCTCTAACTCATACTGTGAAGACAAAGGTGTTTTTGATTCAGAAATATATGAAATCTACATAGTCTTAATTTGTAAAAAATAAAGAAAATTCTTTAACCTTTCCTGGTGTAAGTGTGTGTTAAATTCAAGGCCACAGCTGAACATGGGCTTGGGTACTGTCTCACTTGCCTTAGAAGCAGGGCCTGGGAGTGGAACAGGATTGAGTTTCTGATCTAGACTTAGCAGACTGGTGACTAGAAAGAAACAGGGACTCCCCTCTCCCCCCGCCCCCGTAGGCCTCCCACTCTAGCCCCAGTTTGCCACAACTTTTGGGAATTTCCTCTGTGCAGTATAGAGCCCAGGCCTTTTCCCGTCCTCCCGCCCTCCACCCCCCAGCCTTTAGGCACTTTGTGGTAGCAGCATGTGCCACCCGTTCCAGTGGAGATGGCCAGGCTTTGGAATTTTGGATGCATAATGGGAAAGGCATCATACTCTACTCGTTCTGCAAGTCTTTTTGGTCACCTGCTGTGGCCAGGCTCCCTTCTAGGTGATAGGAATCATAAGTGAAAAATACAAAAATCCTTGTCTATAGAGATACGAGATTATAAGCCAGTTTGCATTATAATTAGGTTATTCCATTTCAGCATGCTTGCCCTCTAGTTGCCATGTTCATCGTAGACACAGAGCTTCCTCTTCGGATTTGACTGTTAACCCTGACTGGTTCAGGTTACTCCCAGTTGACCTCTTGGATTCCACATACCCGCATCCCTTAGCCACTCTCCCCAACTTGGAAAGTGTACCTTAAGCTCTCTTCTCAACCTTTTTTCTCTTACTGACTTTGAAAAACTCCAGTCTCAGAGACTCTAAAGGCCTTCTGTTTGGGGGAAGTTGCCTTCACTTACCAGGCACAACATAGCGTTCACAATAAATCACTGCAAGGTGCTTTCTGTGTTTTGTTTAATACTCCTGATAGCCTAAGAAGGGGGTGCATTTACTACATATGATCAATAACTTCCCAGGTCATGCCAGCAGGTGGTGGCAAATCTGTCCAAAAAATCCTGGCACACTGTCTCCAGAGCTCCTGTTCATTGTTGCTCTATGTGGGCGACGTTACACTGTCGGTGTCTCCTGGCTGGTGTCATCCTTTCCATCCCCACCTTCATCCTGGCTGGGGCTCCAGCTGGCTCGAGTGGAGAAGGGAGTGTGACGTGGTTTGGGCAAAATCTTCCCCATCCCCAATCTTAGTAACTCGAGTAGGAGAGTGAGCTCCCTTTTGGTCCTCCCCCAGCCCCCAGTGAGCCCACCAAATACAGATTAAACAGATTAACACAGCAGCTCCTTCCATGCCTAGCAGACGTGCAGGCCTGAAGTACAGTGAAGAAGGCACTGGTGGGGGGCAGAAGGGAAGGACTTCTGCACTGGGAAGAGACAGTGTCCTGCCTAAGCAGGTGATCAGATGGGGGCATCCACTAGGCACCAGACGATGTACTCCATGTTGGGGGTAAAGCTGGATAAGGCAATGACTGCTTTTGAGCTCTTCACAGCTGAGCAGGGCAGGAGAGCTGCGTGGAGACGTTGGGTGCTTACACTGGTGTGGGCACGGTGGCCACGAGACAGTGGGAGACATTCCTGCCTGGCGGTTCAGGAAAAAGTGTTTTGGAGATGACACCTGAGAAAGCTGAATCTCCAAGATTGAGTTAAAGCGAGACAGGCAATGAGGTGAAGTAGGTACCGGAGCAACAAAACATTAGGTTCTGCTGGATTTTAAAGTTTAAGGAGACTGGGAGGAAGTGGGAGGGAGGAGGAAATGGGGAAACAGTACAGGACCGGCTGTTTTTTTTTTAAAAGATTTTATTTATTCATTTGAGAGAGCACAAACGGGGAGAGGCAGAGGGAGAAGGAGACTCCCCGTTGAGCTGGGAGCCCGACAGCACTCGATCCCAGGACCTGGAGATCATGACCTGAGCCAAAGGCAGACGCTCATCCTTCTAAGCCACCCAGGCGCCCCAGGACTGGCTATTCTGTGCTTAGGAACTGGCTTTGTCCTGAGGGCGACAGAGTCCCTTTTAGGACTTTTGAGCAGGGGAGTGGTCAGCTTTGCATTTTTACATCTCAGGTGACTGGAGGATGGACAGGGTTGGGTGCCATTGAAAGGTAAAGATACTCCACCCAGATTGTGGTCTTTTTCCTTTCCCACTAAAAAGAACCAGAACTTCTTGGGGACATGGTTCTGAGGGGTCTGCTTAGGAGATGTGCAGGATGCACCCAGAGCATAATGCTATGGCAGAGAGTAAACAAGTCAAAGGTGGCTGGTATAAGTCAGGGATGCAGGGGCTAACCTGAAGAGGTGCCTCCTGGCTGAAGATGTGATCATTTGTCAAATGTTTTAAATCTACAAGTTCATGATGATATTTTAAAAATATCTTATTGGTCACCTTTGAAGGATGCTAGTACTTGTTAATAAAGAGAAAGAAACAAGCATGTATCTTTTCTGTATTAACTGTGCAGCAAGGTAGTCAAAAAGTGAGTGAAAGTTTCTATCTACAGAAATATTCCAGCTATTAGATGATGGAATTATAGGGTTAATTTATCACTATTTTGTAAACCTCTAATGAAATAATGAAAACATTACCATTGAAGCTTTCTTGGGGGGAAAAAAAAGAATCTGAATCATATTAAGTTCTAGATCTAAGTACTGGTTTACAGGAAAGACATGAATCAGAGAACTGTGTTAAATGACATCATGGGGATGTAAGCAGCAAAATCCAGTAAATGTAAAACTAAGGACAAACAACCTGGCTTCTTAAAAAAAAAAAAAAGGGCAAAGAAAAGACAAAATGAAAAAACAAGAGGGAAAGGAACCTAGAGAATAAGACTTACGAGCCATATCAACAAAATGCAAGCATGGATCCTAATTCAAATAAACCAACTATAAATGAGAGAGAGACAGACAACTGGGGCAATTTGAACCTGTGGTTACCATTCTCCAGGACGACCTCCTAAAATCCTAGCCTCCTGGTATTCCCACCCTCTCACAGTGAAGCAGGCTGGCATGTGTGACCCAGGAAATATTGTAGACGTGTGTGTGACTTACGAGGCTGGGTCATGAAAGTCTTGCAGCTTCCTCCTTGGATCCTTGGTTTGCTTGCTCTGGGGAAACCAGGCAAGGTTGTGAGGCCATTCAAGCTGCCCTGTGGAGAGCCCTGGTACTGAGGACTGGAGCCCCTTGCCAATAGCCAGCACCCACTTGCCAGCCAGTGTCGATGTGCTGCACGGAAAGCAGATCCTCCGGGACCTGTTGGATTTCCAGGTGACTGGCATCTCAGGAGACACTGATCCAGAACCACCTAGCTCATCTGCTCTCAGGTTTCCAGCCCATGGGAACTGTGAGCAGCAATAAATGTTTATTATTGTTTTAAATCACCCAGTTACACAGCAGTGGATAACTAATGCAAATATGATTAGTTAATGATTTAAAGAAATACCTAATGCATAATGTGAAGAATGTTACTGTGATTTTTTTTTTTTTAATTTGAGAGAGAGAGAGCATGAGCAGGGGGAGCAGCAGAGGGAGAAGGAGAAGCAGACTCCCGGCTGAGCAGGGAGCCTGACATGGGGCTCGATCCCAGGACCCTGAGATCACAACCTGAGCTGAAGCAGACGCCCAACCGAGCCACCCAGGTGCCCCTGGTATTGTGATTGTTATTTGAAAGTTGTTTTAGAGACTCATACTGAAATATTTATAGATGCATTAATATGCTGAAATTTGCTTCAAAATAACGCGGTTAGGCGGCAACAGGAAGTGAGCGGTACAGATGAAGTGAATGGCCATGAGTTTATACTGGTTGTAGCAATGGGCGTATTCATTGTACTAGTCTCTACTTTTTTGCATTGTTGAAATCTTCTATAATAAAAAGTTTTGTTTTTTTTTTTTTTAAAGGTACTTACAGTGGTCCAGACAAGAGAAAAGATGGCTGCACCAGAGCAGTAGTTATAAGGGTTGGAGGAAAGATGATGGAAGTAAAATATTCAGAAGGCAAATGCGCAGGTTTTAATGACTGAACAGACATGGGGACGTGAGAAAGACAGGAGAATCAAGGGTGACTCTGGGATCTGGATAGACCCAACCGCCAACTGCCAGCTGTGTAAGCTTGGGTGAGTTACTCAAGATCTCTGTGCCTCCTTTTCCCTCTGCTCCTTCCCCACCCCAATACATAAATAAAATCGTTATATTTGAGAGAGAGAGAGAGAGAGTGTGTGTGTGAGAGAGCACAAGCAGGGGGGAGCCGCAGAGGGAGAGGGAGCCCGATATAGGGCTCGATCCCAAGACCCTGGGATCATGCCCTGAGTTGAAGGCAGACGTTTAACTGACTGAGCCACCCAGGCGCCCCAGAATAAATAAAATCTTAAAACAAAACAAAACAAAACCCAGTACTACCTAAAGGATCATTGTAAGGATTAAGTTAATTAAAATATATAAAGCACTTGGAACAGTGTTTAGCACAAAGTAAACCCTCTAAGTGGTAGTTCTTCCACTGGGGAGGCCCAGGACTCCTGTGGGATGGTGGTTTTGGCTTTGGCCATATTGGGATTACAGTGGTGGGGGGGACTTCCATGAAGATGTCAGGAGGCATTTGCAGCATTTACATCCCCATTCTGAAGTCCTGGGGGGAAGTTAGAGATAGAGATGTGGATGATTCGGCACATTTTAAAACCAAAGTGAGGCAGCTCTTTGAACAGACACTTCTTCAAAGATACACAAATGGCAAATAAACACATGAAAAGATGTTAAATATAATTAGATATCAGGCAAATGCAAACTAAAGCAACAATGAAATGCCACTCTACACATACTAGAATGACTAAAATTTTAAAGAAATAGTGATAATACCAAGTAGTTATAAAGATGTGGAGCAACTAGAACCCTCATACACTGCCAGTGGTAAAGTGAAATGGTACAACTTCTGGAAAACAATTTGGCACTTTCTCATAAAATTAAATACCTGTTAACCATACAACCCAGCAATTGCGCTACTGGATGTTTATCCTAGAAAAATAAAAATGTGTGTTCACACAAAAACCTGTACATGAACATTCACAGAAACTTCATTTGTAATAACCCAAATCTGGAACAAGCCAAGTATTCTTCAACAGGTGAATGGATAAACTAACTGTGGTACGTCCATACAATGGAATACTACTCTGCAGTAAAATGGGATAAGCCATAGATAAATAAATAACAACCTGGATGGATCTCAAAGGCATCATTTTAGGAAGAATGATCAAGCCCAACAGAGCCCCGGGAACCTCATATTTCAGGAGCATATGGAAACCTAGTCCACGGCTCTCCAACACAGCAAGTGCTGCCTAGGTTCAGGACCTACTGAATCTTGTCTGGGTTACTGCTCCTGCCTCCTCACTGGCCTTAGCCCCCAGCACACTATTTCTAGATGGACCTTTCTGACAGTAAGCGCTGAACTTTTCAATGGCACCTCTTTGCTGTCAGGAGAAAGTTCAAACTTCTCATTGTATACTCAAAAATCCTCCCATCTTTCAGTGCTCCAGCCATAATAAACTGATCTTTATGCTATAGAATGTTCCATTCGGTCCCTCACTGCTAGGCTTTGGCGTTTACATTTTTCTGCCTAGAACTCTCACCCCCAGCCTCTGTGCGTGACTCAGTTACACCTACTCTGCAGGTCTGAGTCCTGATATCACCTCATCTAGGGAGACTGGTTTACAGCCCCTTCGGCGGCCTCCATAGCACGTGGGTACCCTCCATTACACCACCACCCACGTTCCCCTGTGATCACCCAGTGACTGTTTGGCATCAACCACTAGAACTGTGAGTCCCGAGGGAGGGGGCATGTCATATTCCCCTCTGGGTCCCTGGTTCCTAGCTCAGTGTCTCACACCCACTATGTGCCCAACCAGTGTTCGTTGTATAAACAACAGTGTGGTTGGATGAGGAAATGAAGGAAGGAGAGGGTAGGTCCAAGTGCACATATTCATATTCTCTGTACTTTGCGCAACTCTGTGAGGGCGTGGGGAGACCGGCAGCTGATTTAGGGCGTTGGTGACAAATGACGAAGGGAGGGCACCCTGCATTTCCTCTTCTCTCCACTGGGTGGCAGTTCAGGCCCGCGAACCTCTCCGACGGGCACGGCTGCCGTGGCGCCACTTGGTGGCAATATATTTCCCAACTGTTCTGCAGGAAATGATTTTTTTTTTTTTCAGGATAAAGAATCGTGGACAAAGAAAATATGCGGCAAACTTAAATTGGGGCTTTTAAGCTCCAACTCCTTGGAGTGCTCCTGCCTGAGAGAAGGCCCCCAGGGCTACCCTGTTGGTTTCCCCACGAGTCAATGACGAGAAACCTGCTTTCCTGATGGCTTCTGCCACCGTAGGCCCCAGTGGCCCTCTGCTCACTCTTCCCTGACCACCTGCTCTCCTGCAGGAAACTTTCTCTGTAGTTATTAGAGATCTGTCTCCAGTTGTCCTCTCCCTCCATGTCCATGTCACTTTGGGATACTTCAGTGCTCCGTGGATGACCCTCCACCACCCAGCTCCCGGGTTCCTTGATCTTCCGGTCCTCTGCCGTGACTTTTCCCTCTGCCTCATTTCAGCCAGCAGCACCGGATGTAAAAGTCTACTCTTCTGCTCTCAGACCACAACCACACATGGTTCCAACTCTCACTACCTCTCTCTGCTTCTCCCCAGCACTGTGGTTGTACCGAAACCCCAGCCCGGCCCCTTCACCCCTCCACTGTCTCCCACGCCTTTCGGGGCCCTCCTAGCGGCCCCTCCCTCTTTGTTGTGCTGTTGAAAGCACCCTCTGGAGCTGAACTGCCTGGTTTGACTCACAGCTCTTCCGCAGGGAGCCCTGGACCTCGGACAGCTTCCTTGAGCTCTCTGAGCCTCACACTCTCATACGAAAGTGGGGATAAAAGACTGCGGTGGGGTAACTGAGTTACTATGGATAAGCACTTCGAACAGTGCCCGGCACACTGTAAATGATGTTTGCTCTGACTTATTATTATTCTTTTTTTTTTTTAAAGATTTTATTTATTTATTTGAGAGAGAGAGAGAATGAGAGATAGAAAGCACGAGAGGGAAGAGGGTCCGAGGGAGAAGCAGACCCCCTGCTGAGCAGGGAGCCCGATGTGGGACTCGATCCCGGGACTCCAGGATCATGACTTGAGCCGAAGGCAGTCGCTTAACCAACTGAGCCACCCTGGCGCCCTGATTTATTATTATTCTTGCTCAAGCTGGAGCCTATGGCGGATGACCTCACCAGCCACCTCAACTCCCTCATCAGCAAAACCCACCCTTGCACTATTCCCACAATCTTCCTTCTCTAGGCTTAGAACCAGGCCTCTGCACCCCGGTAAGAAAAGAAACAGCCACCACAAGAGCTCCACTTTCCTGTAGATTGGTGCCACAAGACATTCCTGCTCTTCAGCCGCCGCCGGGCTCCAGCCTCGTTTGAAAATCCTTGACTCGCCCTTAACCTGGTCCCTCTTCTCGGTCCGCAGTGACCATTCCACATCTTCACCACGTTCCCCATCCACAAGCTATGAAATTCAAAGGGTACAAAAGGGTGCACTGGATTGTGGTAAGTTGATAAAGATGGCCACAATATTTGGTAGATGTTTCCACTGAGGTGCGATGCCCACTCATCTCCCGCACTCTGATCCTCGTAGCCCCGGCACATTCCCTCCTCTGTTCCCGTCCCCTGAAAGCCTTCCGCTGGGCCCTCTAGAGCTCACCGCTCCTCGTCAGCGAGCTCCTTCTGGACGTCGCCTCTGTGACGAGTACCTCTCCCCTCCCGCCTCGCCCCGAGGACGCTGTCTTCTTTCCCTCAGCTCACACGTCACCAGGCCAGAAGGTGCGCAGGTGCCCTCCTTGCTCTTCAGCGCTGCTTTCAGACCCTTCTCTTTCCCTCAAGCCCCTCAGCCTTGAGTCTCCTGTTGACAGACTATCCGTTCACTCTCCCTCCCTTTCCCGCTCACCTAACAATCCCCGGGTTCCTTCCTCTCATTTCTTGAAGGCTCTGGCTCCTGCCTCATGGTCGTTCCCTCTGATGCGAATTGTGTCCTAGTTCTTCGAGATTTCAACATCCACACAGATAGTTCCATGATCTCTTCTCCTCCAACGACCTTGCCCTTTACCCTGTCTGAACTACTCACGGCCGTGGCCATTTCCTGGTCCTTGTCCTTCCCGGTAACTTCAACGCCTCTGGGTCCCAGGGCCGCTGTAACGAAGTACCACCGACTGGGAAGCTGGAACAACCGAAGGTTGTTGCCTCACAGTTCCGGAGGCTGGAAGTCCGAGATCAAGGTGTTGGCGGGGTTGGTTCCTTCTTGAGGACTGTGAGGGAGCGTCCGTGTCCTTCGGACCTCTCCCCTGACTTCTGGTGGTTTGCTGGCAGTCGTTGATGGGTATTCCTTGGCCTGTAGATGCATCGCCATGATCTCTGCCTGTGTCTTCACATGGCCTCTCCCCGTGCGCCGGTCTGTCCTTATGTCTGATTTTCCACTTTTTATAAGGACACCAGTCATATTGGATTAGGGCCCACCCACATGACTTCATTTTAGCTGGATGACCCCTGTAAAGTCTTTATTTCCGTTCTGAGGTACTGGGGGTTAGGACTTAAACATTTTTTTTTTGAGGGGGGCACAGTTTAACCCATAACACCTCCTATCATCTCAACCTCATGCGTCCCACCCTCTGATCACCACCTCATTTCTTCCCAACTCATTCCCTCTAGTACCCTATCACCAAAATTCCTTTGGTCCCGCCAGGACCTGCCATCTACTGATTGTACCTCTGTCACGCCTCCCCTTTATCATTCTCTCTTCCCTCTTTAACCAAGGTAAAGCCCACAGCCAACTAATAGAATCACTCCCTTGCATATACCTTTAATCCCCTGGCCTCCCTCTCTCTCCTCTATGTTGTAGTCATTTGGTAAATTGGCAGCCCTGGCTAATCCTGTCTATTCTGTACCAAACACGGCAGGAGAAAAACCCCAAAACATTTGTAAATAGAAATAGAAAGTTTGATGAAAATGAAACATTTACACAGTTTCAAAGTACCTCTCCATTATGTTCTTATTAATTATACAGGGAAAAATAGTAAATGTATAATGGATTAGTCTGGCAAACACCAACTTATGTAATGAAAATGAACATTCTTCTTCTTATTTTTTTTTAAGATTTTATTTATTTGACAGAGAGAGACACAGCGAGAGCGGGAACACAAGCAGGGGGAGTGGGAGAGGGAGAAGCAGGCTTCCCCGCGGAGGAGGGAGCCCGATGTGGGGCTCGCGGGATCATGACCCGAGCCGAAGGCAGACGCTTAACGACTGAGCCACCCAGGCGCCCCAGAAAATGAACATCCTTAGTAATGAGATAAGTCTCACTTGAAGGGACGCCCGGGTGGCACAGTTGGTTGAGCGTCCAACTCTTGGTTTCCACTCGGGTCATGATCTCAGGGTCGTAGGATCGGGCCCACGTTGGGCTCTGCACTCAGCATGGAGTCTGCTTGGGATTCTCTCTCCCTCTGCCCCTCCACCCCCCATTCTCTCTCTCTCTCTCAAATAAATAAATAAAATCTTTTTAAAAAGTCAGTCTCACTTTAAAGGTTATTTATTTATTTATTTATTTGAGAGAGAGAATGAGAGATAGAGAGCACGAGAGGGAAGAGGGTCAGAGGGAGAAGCAGACTCCCTGCTGAGCAGGGAGCCCGATGCGGGACTCGATCCCGGGACTCCAGGATCATGACCTGAGCCGAAGGCCGTTGCTTAACCAACTGAGCCACCCAGGTGCCCAAAAAGAGTAAGTCTCGCTTTAAATTCCTAATCACCTCAAGTGGACCCTTCATGCGGCATGGTACCCCTACTCCATTCCCTAGTGTATTTACTCTTGACCTTCTAGATGACTAGTCATACTATCTCCTCTCTTCTCAAATCTCCAACACCTCATTTTCCATCCTCCCTCTTAGCTGATTATTGACCTCTTATTGATTATTGATTAGCTGACCTTGATTATTTCCTGGAGAAAGTGAAAGCAATCACAGGAGTACTTCTCTAAGTAGACACTCATACACTCAACTGCATCTCTGCCTTCCTTCCTCCTGTCCCTGTAGATGCTGCTTAGGGCCACACATGCCCTAGAGCCCAACAGTTCCCTTTTCTCTCTCCTGGAATCATCAAATTTTCTCTATTTTTTCTTTCCTATAAGAAAATGCCTTAATTTCTTCTATCTTTAAGAAATCCTCTCTTAAGGGTGCCTGGGCAGTTCAGTCAGTTAAGCACCTGACTTTGGCTCAGGTAAGGATCTCAGGGTTGTGAGATCTAGTCCCACATCAGGCTCTCCACTTAGTGCGGGGTCTGCTTCTCCTTCGGCCTCTGCCCCTCTTCCTGCTTGTGAGCTCTCTCTCAAATGAATAAATAAAATCGTAAAAAAAAAAAAAAAAAATCCTCTCTTAGGTCCTAAGAACCCTAAGGAACAACTCCCCAGTAGCAATGAGCATACCCAGGCTCCAGATCTTGGTTTCCAAATATCACTCCCCACCAAAAGAAACCAGGGCTCTTTGGAGAAATGGTGGATTCCAGGGTTGGGTTGAGGAAAGTCCAAGATGACTCTTGAGCATGTTATGCCAGAAAGTACATCCTCAAAGAATGGTGGGGGTTTGTCAAAGCGAGTGATGGAAGCCAGCTTGAAGGGGCTCCTACTGGCCAAATCATGGACAGTTTGAGCACCAACGTAAATAATGATAGTAATGGATTACAAACCACTGACTAAAATAGGAAGTCATGAGTTCATACCGACATAAGCAAATGAATAAATAGAAAGTTTGATGAAAATGAAACATTTACAGTTTCAAAGTACCTCCCCATTATGTTCTTATTAATTATACAGGGAAAAATAGTAAATGTATAATGGAGAAGTCTGGCAAACACCAACTTAAATAATGAAAATGAACATCCTTAGTAATGAGATAAATGCAAATTATGGCCCCTAAAGTTAAAAAATGTCAAAGTCTCAGGGCGCCTGGGTGGCTCAGTCAGTTAAGCATCTGCCTTCGGCTCAGGTCATGATCCTGGGGTCCTGGAATCAAGTCCCGAATCGGGCTCCTTGCTCAGCAGGGAGCCTGCTTCTCCTTCTCCCTTTGCCCTTCTCCCTGCTCATACTCTCTCTTCCAAATAAATAAACAAAATCTTTTAAAAAAATGTCAAGGTCTCAAAAGTCAAGGACAGTTTGGGGGTACCTGAGTGGCTCAGTCAGTTAAGTGTCTGACTCTTGATTTCTGCTCAGGTCATGATCTCAGGGTTGTGAGATGGAGCCCCATGTCGGGATCCCTGCTGGGTGTGGAGTCTGCTTGGGATTCTCTCTTTCCCTCTGCCCTCTGCCCCTCCCTCACCTCCTTTCTTGAGAGAAAAAAAAAAAGAAAAAAGTCAAGGACAGATTGAAGAATTGCTCCAGTTTGAAGGACACTAAAGAAATGTCTAAAAGCAATGTGTGACTTTTGAACTGGCTATAAATGACATTATTTGGACAACTGGTGAAACTTGGATGTGGTCTGAGGATTAGATTGTCATTATATATTAATTCCTGATTTTGATAATGGTATGAGGGTATATAAGAGAATGCCCTTGTTTGTAGATAATCTACAGTCAAGTATTGGGTGATGGATCATCAAGTTGGCAAGCTTTTTTTTTTTTTTTTAAAGATTTTCTTTATTTGACAGAGAGACACAGTGAGAAAGGGAACACAGCAGGGGGAGTGGGAGAGGGAGAAGCAGGCTCCCCGCTGAGCAGGGAGCCCGATGCGGGGCTTGATCCCAGGACCCTGGGATCATGACCTGAGCTGAAGGCAGATGCTTAACGACTGAGCCACCCAGGCGCCCCAAGTTGGCAGCTTTCAAGGGGGTTAGAAGAAAGTTTTTGTACTGTACTTAAAACATTTATGTAAGTTTGAAATAGTTTGAAAAATAAGACTTAAAAAAAATAGTAAATATTGCATTTCTTGACCCCACTCTCTTCTCCACTTTCTTGGAAGAGTCATACATACTCCAAGGCTTCCTTTCCCATTTTTTTCTTGAACCACTCCAAACAGCTTTCATTTCCACCAGTACTCTTGCTAAGGTCACCAGTGACTTCTGTATTGCTAAATTGAAGAAACAATTTTCAATCCTCATTTGACAGACACATCAGCAAAACTTGACACTGATTAATCTTTCTTGAAACATTTTCGTTTTTTATATTCCAGGACCCCACATTCTCTTGGTACTATTTTTTCAGTCTCCTCTGTGATCTCTCCTCATTTCCTCCGACCTCTGAAGAAATTAAGGATCCCAGGATTTAGGACTCAGAACTTTCCTCTTCTCACTCCTTTGTTGAGCTCATCCAGCCCCTGGCTTTAAATAACATCCATATGTTGATGACTTACTAATTTATATCTCTAGCCCAGGCTTCTTTTCTAAACTCTGGACTTGTATAACCAATTGCTTACTCCACATTTTCCATTGGCTGGTGTCCAATAGACATCTCAAATTTAACATGGCCAACACTTAACTCCTCATCTTCCCTCCCCCAAGTCTGCTCTATTTACTCTCCCCCTTATCGGTTAATGGCAACTTCTTCCTACCAGTTGCTCCAAAACCCTTGGAGTTACCCTTGGCTCTTCTCCTTTCTTCACATCAATTACATTAGCAAATTTTATTGTCTACGGTGCCTCCACCCTGGAACAGGTCGCCACCATCTGTCATTGGAGTTACCCAAGAGGTCCCCTTACTGGTCTGCGGCCATACTTGCCCTCTCTAGTTTATTCTTTATCAGTCTCTAACAGCTCCCCATTTCTCTCTGAGTAAAAAGTCAAAGTCCCTAACTTTGGGCCACAAGACTCTACGTGGTCACTTACTCTGACCGCACTGGCTGAGAATAAATAATAATACTGAATGATGTAGAAGATCATTGTTAGTGAAATGCAATTTGTTAGTATCTGTAAAAAATTTAAATTAAGCATATACTATGACCTAGCAATTCCTTTTTTTTAAAAAAAGTATTTTATTTATTTGAGAGAGAGTGAGCATGAGCAGGGTGAGGGGCAGAGGGAGAAGCAGACTCCCCTCTGAGCAGGGAGCCTGATGCGGGGCCCGATCCCGGGACTCCAGGATCATGACCTGAGCTGAAAGCGGACGCTAAACTGACTGAGCCACCCAGGCGGCCCTGACCTAGCAACTCCATTGGTAAAAATTTATCTTGTGAAAATACACAAGTGGCCAAAGACACATATGCAATGTTCGCTGCAGCACTATTTGTCATGGCAACACAAATTAGCATGGCCCATCCATACAACGGAAGACCGTGTATGATAATGGAGATTCACGGACTTTGGAAAAATCTCCAAGATATATTATTAAATGCTAAAAGAAGCAGATCAGTAACTGTAGAATAATCTCATCGTTTAATAAAAGGTCAACGTAAACATGCTGTGTGTGTGTGTGCGCGCGCGTGCATTTAAAACATGATTTGAAAAGGTTACTGATCAACATGGGTTATATCTGGGGAGTGAGGCTGGGAGCTGGAGTATGAAAGATGCTTCTTCCTTCTATAATGTTCTATTCAATTTCAGTCACCTTTTTTTTTAAAGAAAAAAATGCACCTGTTAAAAAAGTTTTTTTAAAAAAACATGCATTTTTATAATTTGTATGTCTTTATTCATTATAAAAAAGATTTTTAAAAGTTTATCCCCATCCCAAGATCATAGAAATGCTCACCTGTATTTACTTCACATTCACGTGTCTTTAAAAAAAAGTACATGTTTGAATTAACTCACACAGGATTAAAGGATGGGTGTGTATATCTAGAGTTTGCTGCAGAGCATGAGTGTTTCTTTTTTAAAACCTTTTTTGATAAAGAAAACAAAACATACTATTTGTAGAAAATCTAGCAATAAAAACTCTTGGCAAGCCAGAGAAAACCTGTTAACATTTTAGGACATTTCCTGTAAAAGGCAGGGTGTCCAGTGGTGTGAAACCTGAAACCTTCTCAGTCTTTTGCTGATGCCTTAATGCCATTTGAGGGGGGATAAGGGGGGCCTGGCAGTTTTGGCTTCCTCTGTTTGGAGAATTCAGCAGAAGGGGTCACACACAATGGTAAGGCAAACATCACTCATTCTTCATGGAGAAAATAGTGAGGTCACCTTAATCCTGCAAGCCGATGTTGCCAACCGAGATATGCAGTGTTCTGCCATAGTGAAGATCAAGTAGTCTTTTAGCCAAAGCCTTCCTTGAAGTACAAGGAAAAACGGGTTCCCCAGGAGTGTCTTTGACTTACTTGTGTGTCCCCCCTCCACAGGATTACTTCAGATGGAGGGTGGACATGGGGAGATTTAGGAATGAGAGCTGCCCCACCTTGGAACTGTCAGTAGGGCAGGGCTGGCTCCAAGGTACCAGGTGTGGCTGATGTTGCGTGGCTCACACTGCCCCAGGGGCCAAGGGGACACCTTGCATTTGCAACACTGCAGAACAGAGCCTGACAGCACACGGGCCAGACCCTGGTGACACAAACATGGATGTGCCACTTGGTCTCAGCTTGCGAAGTGGAGTCCAGAGTCAAACCCACCATCCCAAATTCTTTCCCGGAAAGGACAGAGGGTAAATATCCGGCAGGCAAACAATTCTGGACTAACAAGGAAATGAGGTAATACATCAGGTTCAAACAGAGAAAGGCGCCTGAAGAACCCAGAAATAAAAAATTAGAAGGATGTAGCCTTTGTATAAGCCCCCACGGCAAAAGGCAGATTAGCAGCTTGGCAATATCATTTGCTAGCCCATAAAAGCGGAAGGGACAATGGGAAAGGAGCTGCAGGTAGAAGATGGAAGTGAGAAAATGGGATTTGGACGTTTAGGGAAAACCAAGATAGCTGACTTGACCCTTCTCTAAGTCTTGCTAATTTCTTCCAAGACATCAACGAAGGGAAACGGGAGGAGGGAGAGAGGCCAGATTAAAGGAGACATAGGAAGAACTAGAGAGCTAAGGAGAAAGGTGCTCTGGCCCAATCTCCTGATCTTCCTTCCATAGATAAGGAAAACCAAGGCCCAGAGAAAGGATGCCACTTTCCCACAAAACCAGACTCAGTGGCTAAGACTCTTGAGTTTCCTGTCTAGTGCTCTCAAGCCCTGCCCATCAGGAGTGATCCATAGGCCAAAAAGGGAGGAGGAGATTAAGGTCCTGCCAGAAGAAAGGCAAGCTACACACTCGGAAAGAAACCACTCTCTTGAGGCTCCATCACTTCTCAGCCAGGCTGGTGGCATGGTAGGTGTTTATTTTAATGGGAGGAGTTCTTCTACTGCTCTCTGGAGCATTCTGGGGCTGGAGACACCAGTGTTAGGAGCTAGTATAAAGGGAGGCCCAGACACTCCCTACCCTGACCTTCCTTGGGCTGGCCAGGGCACCGAGCAACAGCCAGCGTATCAACGAGGTGTGAATGGGCCCAGCTCCTACTCCCTGCCAGGCACCCCTGACCTCAGCTCTGCAAGCCTGTGGTGCCAACACAGACCATGTGTTCACCATAGGGCCCCCACCCCCATGATGAACAGTCCAGAATCCCAGCCACAAGGCCAGGGGTACTGAGTGTATGCTGCCCAGGTGGCCTTCGGACTGTACATCACGGGGAGAGGCTAGGTGCCAGCTAGGTCTGATGGGCACTCAACAGGTCACCCCACACCCTGGCAACCTGGGCAGGAAGGAGGCCCTCCTTGGCTGGCCAATGTGTGATGGTCTAGGTGCCCCTGGCTTACCTCCAGGTAATGCCCAGCTTCATGCCCAATGGGAAATCCAAGGGCTAGAGGGCCACCGCCACCCCATGGCCTTTTCATGCCATGTGGAGAGTACGAAATAACTCCTAGAAGCCTAGACCCTTCCACACAGCCTCGTTCTTGGCCCCCCTTCCTGAAGTGAGACTTTCAGAGCAAGGGGAACTTCTGGTTGAAATCTGAGGTAGAGGGGCGCCTGGGTGGCTCAGTCGGTTAAGCGTCTGCCTTCGGCTCAGGTCATGATCCCAGGGTCCTGAGATCAAGCCCCATGTCGGGCTCCCTGCTCCGCGGGGAGCCTGCTTCTCCCTCTCCCTCTGCTGCTCCCCTTGCTTGTGTTCCTGCTCTCTCCCTGTCAAATAAATACATAAAATCTTTAAAAAGAAAGAAAGAAAGAAAGAAACAAAGAAAGAAACAAAGAAAGAAAAAGAAAGAAAGAAAGAAAGAAAGAAAGAAAGAAAGAAAGAAAGAAA
>NW_027397106.1:4910892-5009769 GCF_003265705.2 Callorhinus ursinus | reverse complement strand
AAAGAAAGAAAGAAAGAAAGAAAGAAAGAAAGAAAGAAAGAAAGAAAGAAAGAAAGAAAGAAAGAAAGAAAGAAATCTGAGGTAGAAACAGGGGCAAGAAGATCTGGGGGGGAAAGCCCAATGTCTGAGGAGAGATAAGAAGGTGGCAACAGGGGGCGCCTGGGGGGCTCAGTCAGTTAAGTGTCTGCCTTCGGCTCAGGTCATGATCCTGGGGTCCTGGCATGGAGCCCCACTTCACTTCGGGCTCCCTGCTCAGTGGGGAGTCTGCTTCTCCCTCTGACTCTGTCTCTCCCCCACTCATGCTCTCCCTCTCTCTCAAATAAATAAAATATTAAAAAAAAAAAAAGAAGAAGGTGGCAACAGTTTGAGACCCAGCTGTGCTTTGCTTTCTGGCAACAGGAGGCTACAGACACTTAACTGTCTACACAGCAGCCCCTGAAGCTCACTCCGCACACCCCATCCCACCCAGTATGTACCGGAGTTTGAGTGCATGCCCACAGCCACCCTCCCCAGAGGCAGCCCAGCCTTCTGCCCTACCGCGGGGGAATGAATCCCCTAATCCCAGGCACCATGCCAGGCCTAAGCAGACCCCACTCCCCAACCCTTAGTGACCTTCTAAGGTGACCCCACCAGCAGCTGTGCCGGTGGCAGGGGGCTGCCTCACAAGGGCACCTGAGGCCAAGTCTAGGTCCCTGGGTTCCCTCACCCTGGCACCCATGCAGCCTCCACCCATCTGTCCACTCCGGAGACCTCCCACAGAAAAAGCGGAGTCCAGGGCAGGGAGGGGCCTCCACGTTTTATTAGGAATAGGGCAGAAGCAGAGGCTGGAAGCAGAGCAGCCGAGTTCTTAACGACAGATAAATTAACCGCAGTGCGGGGATGGGGGTGGGGCTGGGCCAGGCGCTTCAATATAAAAAAACCACAAAAAGACAGACAAACGGACCCCAAAGACATGGGGCAGGGGAGGGCAGCACCATCCAGACAGCAGGGAGGACCAGGGCAGACAGAGAGAGAAGGCAACTTGACCCTTCGCCCCCCAAACTCCACTGGCACGGGGACTCTGGGCTGGCCCCACGGGGCTCCAGGGCAGGGAGCAGCCAGGTTGGGCAGAGATGGCACAGCTGGTGGGCGGGAAGCCCAGCACCACAAGATGGCTCAGCCTGAAGGGGGCGCTGGGGGCTGGGACACTGCGACCTTGAACCCCCAGTCCCTCAGAGGACGAGCCTTACTCCAGGTGAGAGAAGGGACCAAGGGTGGGGTCTCTCCCTGAGCTGAGAGTGGGCATCCCCTCCACAGCAGCGGTGGGCAATGGGGTGTGTCAGGGAACCCCTTCACCTTCTGATCCATCTGCCTCCTTGGTCCCTGCAGGGAGGGGCCCCATGGGCCCCAAGGGATGGGGCACGAGGAGAGCTGGTCCAGTCAGTGGTCTCCAACGCCAGAGAGGGGCCCTAATGCGGCACAGCCCCTCAGCCCTGACTCCCACAGGAGGAGAGCGAATCGTAGAGGGAGTCACTGAGAGACTCTGAGGTCTCCAGACCTGGTGGGCCGCCACTGGCCACTCTCCCTTCCTCGCCCACGTCCGATGTGCTGGGTGTGCGGCTACCTCCAAATGCCGGGCCCTGGGGTGTAGGGGCTGGGCGGCTGGGCTCCAGGCTCCGCTTCCGGTCCACGGGCAGGGCCTGGGAATGGAAGGGAAGCTCAAGAAGTAGCTCCTTTCACCCCCCCGCCCCTGCAGCTGGACCAGAGAGGTGCTGGGCTCTGCCCACCTGATGGGGTGCTGCAGAGGGGGCCCACCAAGGTGGCCTGAGGCACAACTGAGCATGGTCCTACCGAGGTTCTAGGGAGGGAGAGAAACCCTTTCTCCAAGAGGGGTGTGAGAAGGGGCAGGTGGGTGGGCTGCCCGGAGGGGCATCCAAGGGGGCTGACCCTTCAGCCTCTTCTAAGACAGGGCTGTACCTCGTTGCAGGAACTGCTCTCCCCATGTCATCCCTCCTGCCCTCCAGGCCTGTCTCCTTTCTGGCCATGCTCACCATGGGGGTCCTGGGCAGCCCCTCCAATTGTCGGGATGGGCATAGAAAAGGGTCAGTGGAGCTGTTGGCTGCCCTCGCGTTGGGGAAGGTCCAGTTCTTAGCCAGCTGGACAGGAGGGGGAGGGCCTGGGTCTTCACAGGGATCTGCATGGGGACAAGGGGAAGGTGGGTGGTGGCGGGTAGAGCTCCAGGGATGACCCGCCCTTCTGCCCGTCTACTCACCGTCAGGACAGGTCTGATGGCCTCGGTGGCCTGGAGCGGCGGTGAGCAGTGCGGGGAAGGCTGACATGCTAGGGTGCCGCCCGCTCACCAGAAGCTCCTCTATGCCTGGCACCTCACGCTCCAGCGTGTGGGCACGGCGGGGGACTTTGGTAAGGGGTGGGGGCCGAGCCGGGGGCACTCCGGGTGGGGGGTCCAGCCGTGGTGGCTTTGTCTTGGGAAGATTCTTGCTGGGGGTCCCACTGCTGCCATGGTCTGGGGGTGGAAAGGTCCCAATGCCACTGTCCAGGGTTCGAGTCAAGGAGCCACAGGCTGGGAAGGGGAGGGTAAGTCAGGGACGGGAGGCTGTAGGCTCCGCCCCTCTGCCTTTTTCTTCCGGCTTCCTGCCCCAGCCGGGGCTCCCCACCTGGGCAGGGCCCCTCCTGGCCCAACAGGCTGTCATCCTTGCCAGTCCTCCCCCTCAACTCCCCTAGATATGGAGGGATGTGGGCGGGGGGGAGGGAAGCAGGCCGGGTACCCAAGGGCAGGGAGGGATTTAGTTCTGTGCAGAGCTCCAGTGCCTACCTGGTGCTTGGCCCCAAGATGGCACTCAGGGCCTGGCACCTGCTGCAGTGACAGGAAAGGAGTAAAGTGGGCAGGGGCTGAGGGGCAGGTCCCATCCTTGGCCCCTGACCCTGCTGACCTGTGAAGTGTGAGGTGGGCACTGGCTCAGCCAGGCTGTCCTCTGAGGGCATCTCTTCCCGCCTTCCTGGCTCGCTGTTTGGCTGCATGGGGGTACAGGAGACCTCAGAACCCCTTCCTTCCACCCCTGCCCAGGCCCCTCCCCAAGCTCTGTCATTAGGACCCCTGGAGCCCACCAGCCCCCAGAGACCACGAGTACACCCAGCAGCTTCCACGACCCAGGGAAGGGGGACCCTCCAGGGGATGGGAGATCTGGCCGGGCCACAGAGCCAGGCCCAATACCGAGCCGCCAAGAACCTACCTTTCCAGGAGGTTTTCCACAGCTCTGAAGAGGCCCCACCAGGCCATTTCGAGGCCCACAGGCTGGCCAGGGGTTCTTGGAGTCAGAGGACACTGGTTGGAAATCGCCATACTCGGGTTTGGGCTCCCGCCAGTTCTTGGGCGGCAGCTCCTTGCCATCCACTCTACAGGCAGCAGTGCAGACAAAGGTGAAGGGAGGCCTGGGTGCACCCAGACACTCAGACCTCACTCCCTCCGGTGGGGCTGGGTCTAGCGAAATCCCCACTGCCCCCGGCCCCTGGGAGAGGGGACACAGCCCCGGTGGCTGCCGCCATCAACTCCTCCTGATGCTGGGAACAGGCAGAGGCTCTAGGAAAAACCTCAGAGAAACGGCAGGGGAGATGGGACAAGTTCTCCAAAAGCCACACAGGGTCAAGCCTAGAGACCTCTCGATGCCATCTGCTAGTAGATGGCAGCCTGGTCACCTCCTGGTCCACACAGGCCACACCCCCACCCGGTGCCCAACCCCTATGGACACTCTGCCTCATCTGGCCCGGACAGAGCCACCCCAAGACGGGATGGCCCCTTCTCTGAGCTACCGCTCCCGCTGCTGAGTCTGTGGCAGGTGGCAATGGGCAAGATGGGGAGGGGAGCCCCGGTGTGCTATGGGACAGAAAATCCCAGAGTAAGACCCCTATCAGCCCACGGTAACATCAGTGCATAGGCAGCACTTCTGGTGCCTCGGCTGATGCTGGAAGCGATTCAGGGAAATGCGGACTGTTAACCCTTCTTCAATGAGAAGCTGGGTCTCAGCACGTGCAACATCAGGCGGCCAGAGAGGAGGGGAGCTGGGGCACAGAGCCCAGGCTTCCGATCTAAGCCCCGATCTTTCTTCTGGGCCAGGCCATTAGCCCCTAGATGCTTTGGTGGCATTTTACTTGACCTCCTGCCCTTTCTGCTATCAGGGAAAGCAGTCCCAGCCCCAGGAGGGCCCATGGGGGGGTGGGGGAGAAGTGCCCCCCAACTACTCAGCGCTTGCTGACCGGGCCCAGGCCCTCCTCACCTGTTGAGCAGCTGCTGCATGAAGGTGTCTGCGCCCTGGTACATGCCAGCCAGCTGGCCCTGCACCTGCCCCAGCCCCGTACTTGGTCCTGGAGCCGGTCCTCCGGGCCGCGGCCGGGCCCGGCTGCTCAGGTAGGCCTTCTCCTCCTCCAGTGCCCGGCGGAGGTCTTCTGCCTTAGCCATCAGCTTGGAGATGTTGAGGCTCTCGGCCTCCAGCTTCCGGGCTTCCACCTTGATCTCCTTCCGGAGCGGTGAGCCCCCGCTGGCCGCTTCCTTGCTCTTGGCGGCCTCTGCACGGCGGTTCAGCGCCGGCAGCTTGCTCTTCTTCAGGCCGAACCAGCTGGCAATGCTGCTGGCGTTGCGGTGCTTGGCCTCGGCGCCTGGTCCCCGCTCCTGGCCCTGGAGCCGCAGCACGTTCTCCTCGATGCCCTTCATCACCTTCTCCTCGATGGCCGAGTGCGGGGCCCGGCCCTCGGGGCCTTGGCTTGCGTCTGCAGGGCCAGGGGCAGGGGACGGAGGCTGGGCCGGAGCACCGCCACAGTCTGCCCACGGTGGGCCCTTCCCCTTGTCAGGCTTAGGGGGCTCCTTGGTGGTCGGTGGGGCTACCGGGCGGGGTACCACCTTGGTGGGGGACTTGGAAGGTAGCTTCGTCGGGCTGCCATGGGGGCTCTTATTGGGCTTGCCAAGGCTGGGGGCTGAGGTGGGCACTTTGGCAGGTGTGCGGGGTACCTGGGGGCACAGGGCCCCTGCCAGCCGGCTCTTGGCCAGCTCCACTTTGGTGAGGCAGCTCCTTGGTGAGACGGGCTCCAGGTCCACCCGGGCCCCCATGGAGTGGGAGGAGTAGACTCGGGCCCCGGGGTCCCCCAGGAGCCCAGGGTCTTGCTGCTTCAGGCTGCTCGTGCCCAAGGCCACTGCCCCCCGCAGGGCCCCCTTGGCTTCTGGCCCCTCAGGAGGCCGGGGGGTGGGAGGTGCCGCATCTCCAGGGCTCTCCGCTGACCTCCCTGCTCCCCGCACCTTCTCGGTGCCAGGCCTGGCTGGCACCCCGTTTTTCTCTGGCCCCTCAGGGCCAGTCTTCAGTTTCCCCAGGGCTGCCAGTCTGTCCCGCAGAGGGGTGTAGCCAGGATCCCCAGGTCGCCGCCCTGCCCCCTGGCTGGGCTTCTTGGATGAGCTGCTGGGGGTCCGGCGGCCAGGATGGGGAGACTCCGAGCCGGCTTTGTCCAAACTCTTCTCCTGGGCACTCCCATAGGAGGATTCTGGGAGGCAAGGGCTGGGGGGAGCTCCAGGACTTCTGAGGACCTCAGGGGCCCGTGGCACCTCCAGAGTTAATTGTGGGTAGGTGGGTACCTGCAGTGGGGATGGAGGTGGCTCTGGGGAAGGCCCTCTAAAGGTGCTCCGGGAAAGGTCCAGGATGTTCTCATAGCAGGGAGAGACCACGGGTCCTGGGGACAGCGTGGTGGACAATGCTGGCTGGGGAGGTCTGAGCTGTGCAGAGTCCAGAGCTGCAGAGCAGGGGGAAGGGCTGGTGGGCAGGCCCTGTGCTCCCTCCGGGGACAGCTCTCCTCCACTCAGACCCCTGCGGGCCAGCAGCGGGGAGGGGCTACCATCAGAGCCACTGTTGCGACAGGGAATTCGGGAGTTCCGGGGAAGCTGGGGGCTGAGCTGGGGGCCTCCTGGGCTGGGGATCTTCTCCGAAGCTGGAGGCAGCTTTAGAAACTTGAGACCTCTGGCTGGAGAGGGCAGAAGGGGTCCCTGGGCTTCCCCGGGAGAAGGGGGGCCAATTTGGAGCTTGCTTTTCACCTGAGATGAGGAGTAGGGGTGGCCAGGCCGCGAGCCCAGGGGGGCATCACCCGCACCCATGAACATGCTGAGGAAGGGGAGGGGACCCTGGCCCTCTGAGGTAGCACCAAAGCCCGGCCTGTGGGCCTCTGGGATACCCCCACCCCAAGCTGACTTGGGGAGGCCTCTGGACTTGGACAGCTGTGGGGGGCCCTGGTCTGGGGAAGATGGCTGCCCGGGACCTGGCTGGTCCCCGTTGAGTGGGCCTGCAGCCCCAGCCAAGAAGGCCTGTAGGTAAGACTCTGTGTCCTCAAGGAGCTGGCCCAGGTTCAACTGTTTGCGGGCCAGGGCCCCAAGCAGGGTGTCAGGGCTGGGCGCCTCGTTGGGGTCACCTGCCTCATCCGAGGAGGAGGAGCTGCTGCTGCCTGGGGCACAGGGTGGCCCAGAGCCAGTGCCTTGGGCCTGGGAGGAGCCCCTACCAGGGCCCCAGGGCCGCCCAGCACCCTCTTCCTCTCCTGGGCCCCCCAAGAGGCGCTCCCAGTGTAGCAGGCCTCCCAGGCTACCAGGGCCTAGGAGCAGGTAGGGGGCCCAGGAGGAGGGTTCAGGCTGGGGCGGGCCACACAGCTCGCCGTTGATGGGCTCTGGGGAGCCGGGACCCTCGCCTGGGGGCCGCCACGGGGTGGCAGGCGAGCAAAGAAGCAACGGGTCGGTCTCTTCCAGGGCTCTCAGCACCTCCAGGATCTGCGCTTTCTTTCGAAGGAAGGGGGACAGGGCATCCAGTGCCGGGGGTGGGGCGGCTGGGGGTCCCGGGGGTCCTGGGCCTCCTGGCCGCATCTGCTGCTCCCAACACACCTTCGGGGAGAAACAACATGAGGAGGGGCCCGCGTGCAGGCCTAGGACCTGAGCTGGGCCAAACTGAGTATGTCAGGAACAGGGCTGGCCTGGTTTTGTCCGAGTCCCCAGAAGGAATTAACAGCTTCTCGGAGAGGACAGCTCAGCTTCCTTAAGTCACTGAGCCCCGGTGACCCCAACCAACTCTTCCTCCTGCTGTACCTGGGGTAGGGTGGGGCCCTCATCTCCCTTCCTGGTTATCCCAACACCCCCTGCTTCCACCCCCCCACTACTGTTTGGTTCAGCAGGGCTGATACCACCTACAACCCTGATATCTATGTTTGCCCCGGGGGAGGGAGGCCTGTCCATTTTCCAGGCTCCAGAAAGAACACAGACACTCAAGAAGAGGGTGCTATGTGGCCAAGTGCTCAGTTAGTCCCTGCCAGGAAGCCCAGGCCTTCTCAGGTCAGACAGCTGTCCTGCGGACCCGCACCCCAGGGAGGAGGGAACTGGGACAGCTCCACGGCAAGCCTCTCCCTGTTTCTGCCCAGCTCCTTCTTGGGCCCACCTCATCTGGCATAGCGGTTAACTACACGGGCCCCGGAGCCAGACTATGGAGGTTCAAGTCCCAGGTCTACCGCTCAGCTAGTTATATGGACGTCAGCTAGTTTTTTAACCTAAGCTTCATGGCATCGTCTATAAAATGGGGTGGTAATTATGCTTAACCTCCTAAAATAAAGGAAGCCAGGGAAGCAAAAGAATAAATGAATAGTTCTAGACTTCAATAGAGACAACTGTGAATATAGGCCAAAAATTATTTAAAAAAAATATAAATGAGATCCAGGTGTGCAGCAGAGTGAGAGCTCAGAAAATGGTACCCACGAGTCTACCACTAACTAACTTTGCTCACAAGGCTCATGACTGGCAGTGGGGTCCTGTGTCTCTCGGTCTGAGGCTCACACCCGGACGAGGATCTGGGCACCAGGGAGCAGCCCTCCCCCTGGCACTCCTTAGGAAGCAGCAACAGAGAACCGACTGAGGAGTTCGTCGCCAGCGAAACCACAAACCACTGTGGCCAGTCCTCCTACCTCTCTCTGCCCAGCACAGTGCCCCAGTGGCAGCGGGGTGGTCGGTCCCTCGGCAGAGCTCAGGGAGGGAGAGGCCGGTGGCTCTGAAGGCGGCTGGAGCGGCGCAAGTGGGATCTGCAGGGGAGAGGCAGAGTTAGCAATGGGGCTGTCTGTCTCGGGTCCCTACTCCCTCACAAAGTTCGGCCTTCCCCTCCAGGGCAGGAAAACATTCTTCCAAGTCTGCTCCTTCAGGTCATCTCTTGGCCTCCAGTGTGGCTTCCGCCACTATCCCTGCCACTCGGTCAGAGGAGCCTCGGGAGACTGTGCACAGGTGGAATGAAGACGTGTGAGCCCAGGTGGCAGGGAGATGGGACTGGCCTGGGGCTCTGGAGAAAGAAGGTCCCGGGGCAGAGGGCAGTGACAAGCCTAATTTGCGGCTCCAGGACCACTCGGCTTCTCTGCGGGGCCCCCTTCCCGATTACAGAGGGCCGGCCTCCAACAGCCCCTTCCTGTTCTGACTGCCTGTGACCCCAGCTTCCCCGGGACGGCTGAGACTGACGCAGAGGCATTTGTTACTGGGTCCGAGAAGACAGAGGGTAGGGGTTCTCATCTCTGCCCCTCCCCCCAGCTGGTCTCTGAGGATGACAAAAGTACCACTACGGAATCACAGGTCACCTCTCTCTCAGTCCCTGTGAATGTCATTTCCATCGCCGAGGCGTCTCGACTGGACAGGAGTCAGCTGTAAATTCCTGCCTCTGTGGTGTTTTTCCCTCTTCTGGCCAGCCGGCTACAGCCCAGATCCTCACTCCTCTGGCCTGGATGCTGCTCAGCGCTTGTCTCCCCGACCTGGTTCAGTGGCTTTCCAAATCCCTTATCCACAAAGCAGTATTTTTTTTTTTCCTTTTCCTCTAAAGCCTCCTATTCCTGCCCACTTGCCCAAGGAGACAGGTCTGGACCCCTCTGCCGGCATTCTGGGCCCGGCCTGCTGGTCCTTCCCTGACGCCACCTCTGGTTCTCACTGCTCTTCCTTGGCACAGTCTCCATTCCAGCCCAGTCGAACAGCTTGCTTCTGCCCGGGGTTTCCCTGCGGTTCCTCCCACAGGGCAGCCCTTCTCCCCACCCCCAACTCTACTTTTTTAAATCGCCCGTGCAGCAAGGCCCAGGTCCAATGTCACCTCCCTAAGGCCACTCTGCTGGCCTCTCTCCCCTCTGGGCTCACGGACAGCACTGTCACCCCGCTCCGTACTATGGCTGTCTGCAGCCCTGTCTTAGCTCGCAGCAGTCCAACCCTCAGGGTTTATGTGCTCTGCACACACCACAGCCCTGTCCAATTCCATACACGCGTTGGCAAAGGCGCTGCCCACAGTAAGAGCTTAATTAGCATTTGCTCAATGGAGCTTTCATCCTAGCAAAGCACAACTTGAGCGTAACATTAACAATATAAATAGTTGCTAATCACTGACTACGACTATGGGCCAAACACTATATTTCATTTCATCCTCATGATAACCTGCAATATGGGTGTCTTAATCCTCACTTTTAAGAAAAAAACTGGGGTTCATAAGGTTAAATAATTTGCCCAGGGTCACATAGCTAAGAATTAGCTAAGTTGGGTACCCAATCCAAGCGTACCTGAGGCCCAGGTTTATGCTCTTTCTATTATGTCATGTTACCGCTGGGGAAGACAGATCTATTGCCCCCAACCCCTAAAGGTCCCAGATTTCATTTCAGTGATTTAAGGATGATCTACACCTCTGTTATCCCTGGTTGCCAAGAAAGGTATGCACAGGGTGAGCTTGGCTAGCGGGGTTAGGCCTCTGGGGATCCCAGGGGGACCTGTCCAGGGCAGGAAGAGCTACATAGTTACTGCCACCGACTCAGACCCAGCTCTGCACGGGCCTTGGGGACAGAGCCTCCAAAAAGGCCATGGTGATGAGAAGCCTCAGCCAGAGAGCCGTGGGGCATCCTGCTTAAGGTCTGGGGGCCAAGAGCTGCATCAGACAGGCACACACATTCAGACAGATACACCCAGAAGGTGCTTCTCTTGTCAAGGTTGGGGGTGGGGTAGGGATGTGCTGGCTGAACCGGAGAACCCAAGGTTCCCTTCAGGTCCCTGGAGCTGGTCCTGATCCTCCCACCGCCATATCTCACCCCAGCCTTGGGGCTCCTGATACAGCGACCGCAAGTGACATCTTTTTTGTTGCTGTTTTAAGTAGGCTCCGTGCCCAGCATGGAGCCCAATACAGAGCGTGAACTCACAACCTTGAGATCAAGACCTGAGCTGAGATCAAGATCAACCAACTGAGCCGCCCAGGCGCCCCCCAAGGGACATCTTAAGAGTTCAGGATTCACACCTAGTAGCCTTCTGCTTTTCCTGGGTAAGGCAGGTGTCAGGTCTACGATCAGGGACTAGCGTTTGAGGACAAGCCTGTGTGTCACTGTGCGAGCATATGCAACTACACACCCACACAGAATGACCCGGGCCGGTGGGGGCGGGGGGACGGACACGTGCCTTTCCTGACCTCTCTGTGACACCCAGCACTGGGCGCCTTACGCCCAGCCCCGCCCCTGCCCCTGGCCAAGAAAAAGCAACATGGTGGCCAAAGGGGTCCCTTGGGAGCTTGAAATCATTGCATTTTCAGCCTCCACCCATCACCCCACACAGGGCAGGAGCCAAGCAAGAACCTTCTCTGTCAACAACAAGGGATGCCATCCAGTGGGGCAAGGAGCACCTGGGAGGTGGGAGAGAGCCAAGCTTGCGGGGACTCAGGGAGTCGTCCCCTCCCCAACTAAGGCTCAGACCTATCAGGCTCGATGGGCCTTTCCCAGATGGCCACAGCCTCCGGAATGGAGGGGAATAGCTGGTGGCCCACTTCTTCAGGTGTCAGGAGAAAAGAAGGTGATGATGCTGACGGGGCTGGGAGCGGCAGGAAGCTGAGGCAGGAGGAGGGAAGGCGAATCGCTTGTGCCCACCTGAGGGAGGGAGCCTGTCGTCAGCTGGAGTTTCTGCTGAAACAGGGCGCTCAGCATCTGGTTCTGCCGTTCCAGGTCAAACACCCTCTTCTTCAGCTTGATGCACTCCTCCCGCAGGTCCTGAGCCCAGGGAGGCGGAGGGAGACAAGGAGAGGATGGTGGGGAGGGGGCAAGTTGTATGAGCTCAGCCTCCTTCCTCAGAGTAGCGGGCACTCCTGCTGGGCATGTTCTTCCCCTGCAGCCTCCTTCTAGGGGGCGCGCTGAGCCTGCCTACATTTGTAGCTGTCGTATTTTCTGGGGATGGTAAATTCTCTAAAGTCTACCACCCCTGGTGGGAGGTAAACCCTATTCCCTTTGGCATCTTTCCCATCCCTTGAGCCAACCCCCTGCCTCTAAGAAACCACACATCAAAGAAGGGCCCATATAAGGCAGAGGAAGACCTGGGGGTCAGAGTGGCTCAGAAGTCAAGAAGTTCCCACAGTACTTGAGTAAATATTTAGATGCCACCTTATGCTCACAATATTAACACTGCTATCAGGGCCATCACAATCTGGAGAAAACAGCGGAGGCCAGGACTAGGGAAGGCTTCAAGCCCAAATCAAAGTTACCATAGCTCAGAGACCTGGCCTTACCGAGCCCACCTCTCCTCCAGGTAGAACAGTATGGACCTGTCTGAGGTGGGGAGAAGGAGCCTTGTTGGAGGGTCAATAGGCCATTTCCACCAAGCTCCCTCCTCTAGGCCCTACGTGAGTAGGCTCAGGGGTCCCCAGGAAGGACTTCCCCTGCTGTATTCAGGGCCTCTCCCCAGGGCGTCTGGGCTCAGGGGCGAGAATGTCTCCCGTGGCTGCTTACCTTCTGGTTTAGCAGTGCCTGCACCACATGGTTGGCAACCTGGGGACAGAGGGCCCGAGGCACAGCTATCAGCCCACCAGCCTCTGCCTGGAGCACCGACAACCCGTGCTCCTCCCAGCTTCCCCACCTCCCCCTGCATCAGTCCCCCTGGAGACCCCACCGACCTCATCTAGACAGCGTTCATAGGTCTCCCGCTGGTTTTCATTGGCCTGGGCAAGCGCCGAGTTCTCTGCCTGCAGGAAGGAGAAAGGGGGCCGACAAGGAGGCTGTGGGATCATTCCTCCACCAGGGCAAATTCTTTTTGGGGAAGGGGAGGCATGGAGTCTACTAGCTACACCCCTTCCCCAGCTCTTGGCTCTGGCTGCATTCCCCACGGGGAGGCCTACAGAGACAGGTGGAAGGCATCAGAAAGGCAGAGCTGAGATGGCTGGTTTTCTGTAAAGCCCGACCTCAGTCAGGGAGGTTGGAGGGACTGTGGAGACACAGTGGCCAGGAGGACCTAAGCTGGGATGTGCCCAAAGTAACCCTTATTTCCCTGGGCGTTGGGCAGAGGAGGCTGGAGGGAGGAGGGCAGGGTCTTAAGAAGATGGCGAAGAGCTTAGTTGAGGGGTCCTTGTCCTTGCCCCTCAACTCCTAAGCCCTGGGTCATCTAAACCCTTCTTCCTGTGGCCCCTGTGACCATGCCTTTCTTACACCGGCAAGGGTGTGAAAGTGGGGGGAGAAAAGGGGGAAAAGAAGGGAGACATTTGGGGGCTAGGACAGCCCTGCCCCTGTGCATGCCTCTTCTCCCAAGCTGCTCCCCCCCCAGGTTGGAGAGCTCGGAGCAAAGAAAGGGCTTCTCAGC
Organism: Callorhinus ursinus; assembly: GCF_003265705.2. Classification (NCBI taxonomy): domain Eukaryota; kingdom Metazoa; phylum Chordata; class Mammalia; order Carnivora; family Otariidae; genus Callorhinus; species Callorhinus ursinus. The sequence continues at coordinate 4,997,156 of NW_027397106.1, read as the reverse complement.
GGAGCTTTGCTAGAGAACGTTTAGCTCTGCTCCAGCCCGGCAAAGCGGGTTGAGAGGAAGGTCCACCCACATCCATAAGGCCTACCCAAGCTCCTGAGGGCCCCAGCTGGCACTGCCACCCTCACCCTGTCTCGTGCCCCACCTCTAGCTCCCGAAGTCGGTGCAGAAGCTCCTGGCAGGTGCCCGGTTCCGTGCCACTGTCACCACCCTCTCCCGGCCTCGGCTTTCCAGGGCTCCCAGCGGGCTGGTCCATGGCCTCTGACATCAGGCCCTGGAACAAGTGAGAGACGCCCTGGCAGGCTACTCCAGGGCACAGGGAGGAGGTGAGTGGAGGAGGAGGCCAAAGACAAAACTCGTCAGCGTTCTGGAAGTCTAGTGTGACCAATGGGCCACGGATATTGTAACAACTCAGGGTCTGACTCAGGCTCTTCTGGTCCTAGGACAGACACACAGTCACACTCTGCCCATTTTAAGAACGGAGACCATTGTTTCATAAACCTCAGTCACTGCGCTCACCCCACCACAGGTCACACAGACACTGGCCGATGACCAAGAGAGCGGAATTCTTTGCTGAGATCGGCCTCGAACCGGCACACTTGATCTTCCCGGCACAGTGGGAGGGAGCCCGCATGCCTCACCAGCTCCCTGCTCCCGGCCAGGCCCCAGTGGCCCAGTCTCTTGGTGCGTGCCATTCCCTCTGCAGGGGTCCCCTGACGCCTCCCTGCTTTCCACCCAGCCAGCTCCTTCCCACGCATTCTTCGGGGTTCCCGCTCCAAGTCCGGGTTAGGCACCCCTCCTGCACAGTTCTGCAACCGCCCGCCTCCCCAGGAGAGCCGACCCCGTGAAGGCGGGCACTCTGCATTCAGGTCCCTGCCCAGACTCGCACTCCTTGGTGGGCTACCTGGCAGGTTGGGGACAGACTGATGACGAAACCGACTCGTCTGTCACTGCCTGAGAACGGCGCAGCCAGGCTTCTGTCCTGTACCATGACGTATAGGTCACTGGACTATTGCCGTAGTTACTGGCTGTACCTGACGAGTCTTCAGCTGCTATTTGAGTTGCAATTTCTCTGCTAGAGGAAAGTCCTCATTTCCTTCTTTTGCACAAATATTGCAGAAATTTCCAGTAGATGGGAAAACCCTTCCTAATGTAAAAGGGCGGAGGCCCCCAGTCCACTCTCTGACCCACTGTAGCCCCCACAAAAGGAGCTTAGTACTGTCAGAGCAAGCAAGAGAGGAGCCCTCTAGCAGCTCACCGGCCAGGCATCTGAACGATCCCTCCTCTGTCCTCCGCGGTGGGGTGCAGGCGATGCCTCCCCGGCCCCCCGCCCCCTCCTCCAGTCCCCCCCACCCCAGCATGCACAGGCTCAAAGCCCCTCACCTGTCTCTGCCTCCTCACCCAGGCCAGCACACTCACACTAGCCGCCGGAACGGTCACCTCACCTGTGGAGAAGGAGGGACACGGTGTGTCAGCCGTGCGTTCCACAAGCATTTACTGGGCTCCTGCTGTGTGCCAGGCACTGGGCCTTGGGGATGAACAAGCCAGAGAAATCCCTGCCTCTGTGAAGCTTCCATTCTACTGGGGGAGGCAGATAACGCACAGAGAAGCCAATGGACATACAGCGGGTCCCCATAAGGCACCGAGAGGTGACACCGAAGCAGAGATCTCGGGGACGTCCAGATGAAATCCTGGAACGGGAAGCGCATTCCCTTTCTCAGGGACCACTGCCCCTGATCCTAACAACTTTACGGGGGGTGGGCACCAGCCCGGGTGAGGGTGCCGTATCTGCGGGTCAAGGGGGCTGCCCAAGACATACGGCTGGATCACCAAGCACAGCGGACAGGCCTCGCTTTCCCCCTTCCTAGGCGGCCTCTCTGTACACGCACGAGTCGTACTGTAAGCTTCTTAGAGTCCTAGGGCTCCTGGAGCTATGATATACGTACGGGACAGATCCGGGTGAGAATCCTGACTCTACAAGATCTGTTTCCTCACTTGTAAAACGGGCCTAAGAATACTCAGCCCAAATGGTTGGTGGGGGTGAAATGAGATAATGCGTGTAGAGGGTCTTGCGTGAACTCAATAAATGGAGACTTTGCGTGATCACATCCCGACAGAGGTACGATGCTAAGTCCCACCTCCTTGCCTGCTGCTGCTGGATGTTCATCTGTAAGGGACGCCGAGTCCCAGGCTCCTCCCTGCGGGGTCTGGGCAGTGGGGGCACCCGCAGATCTGACAGCGCCGCACACCCACCCCGCGCTCAGAGGCCTCCTCCTCCTCAACCCCTCCCTGCCAGCTGCCAGCCCAGCCTTCACCCCAGAGGGGAAAAGGGGCAATTGCAAACGGAGAGAACCTTCTTTCCCAGTGAGAGAGACTGTGCCCGTGTGTGTATGACAGCGGGAAGGGGGCTTCTGAAAACTGCAGGAAAAGGAAAAACTTGTAATACTTATTTTTAAATGCTCCACAACAATCTCGAGTCCTTTGTTATTTTAACATCATGAAAAATGTATTGAGTATAACTTCATTTGCTCATGACATTATCGTGTTTGATATTTTTAGAAATGGACGGGCTTGGAAAAAAATGAAAAAAATTCAGGAAATATCCTCCTTCCCACATACATAAATAGGGGTTAAAACCAAAAAAGGCCTCGGGTTACCTCCACCACTTGAGTTAGACCCCACCCCAGCACCCCAGCATGCCTGCTCCTCAGAGGCTCCCAGTGCCCCCAGGGTGCCCTAGCTCCCCCCCCCCCACAGTCCCCGCACCCGTTCTCCCCTGTGGACACCTCCGGAGTCGTGGGGGAGGGGAGAGACAGACGTGGGAGGGTGAAGGAAAGCAGCGAGGTGAACACGGCAGGGTCCAGGGCCAGAAAGGGAGGAAGATAAAGCTGGGGGGAAGCCCAAGTCTTTGTGGTCCCCACAGCGACAGCAAAAACCAAACTAAGGGTGAAGATGCTCTGGGAGAATATCTTTTCCTAAAAAAACAAAAATAAAAATGCCTTCAGGAGGCCCAGATCATGGGGACTGGCTGTGGATCATGTCTGTGGTTTTCTGCGTGTTGAGGAGGGTGGGGACCGGATATACCTCCCCCGCCCCCAGCTGAATGCCGCCACTCTCTCAGTCTGAGCTTCTGTGGATCCCAGGTCAGGGAGGCCTGAGACCCACTGTGACCTGGGGGAGACCCTCCAAGTGACAGGCCACCCAAAAGCAACAGCTCTGTCATGTGGAACCGTCTCCGTCTCCCCGGCTGGGCTTCGGGAGAGGCTCCGGAAATGAAGACAGACTGTGACTCAACCTCACTTTGGGGAGAAGTTTTCTGCCCTCAGTCGAGGTGGTCTGGCCAACCCAGGACCAGAGGCCTTCTCTCCATCCGCAGGGCCACAAGCAGAGGGGCAGGAAGCTGGCAGCCCGGATTGCCAGGGAAGAGGCCTGCATTTAAACTTGGCGCCTGGAGCAGTGCACACTGTGAGCAGGACCACAGTTGGAGTTTAAGATTTCTATGGCACAAAGAACGCTTCTTACAGCTTCACTCTCTTCTAGGGAATATAAGGAGATACTACCACCTCCGGCTCCCAGTCTGAGCCTAATGAGGAATTTGGCCCCTCACAGCCTGGGTTTTCGGTCTAAATCTCATGGGGAGAAAACCAACCCACGTTTGTTCCCCAGTGGTTGTCCCTGCCCCGTGTCAGTGGGGTCCCTCTCCCGGGGGCTGCACACCCTCCTCCTCCCTCAGGCTCCACAGCTCCTACTCACAGCTTCTGGGCTCAGCCCCACCCCAGGCCTGGAAAACCCCCAACCTGGGTTCTTCAGGATGGCCCTGGTTTCAAACATTCCTCCCGTGGTCCCACGACACGCCCGACACGCCCGGATGTTGGATGTTGGGTCTGGAACACATGATGCAGGCCACGTTGGGTAGAGATGGAGCTGCAGGAGGTGGGAGCTCCAACGTGAACTGGAGGCTTCTCCCGCCAGAACTGCCAACGGGCAGCCCCGCCCCCCACAAAGGCCTGATTCAGAGGGAGGTGACCTCAGTGCCGAGGGGAGGGGGGGAGAGGAAGGGAGGAAGACCAGCGCCTCTGGGGCCCTCCAGTGGGGGTGGGGGGCCACTGGCAGCAACCAGGGACAGGGAAAGGGGAACAGCTGCTCAGGGGGCTCTGGGTAACCTGGGGACGCGGCTGGCTCAGCCTGATCACTGAGTGAATCTGGTGACTCTGTCTCTTCAGCCCAGTCAGTCACAGGGCCCCCAAAAGAGAGTTGACTGTCCCGGCCTTTCAATTGGCCAGAGCGAAGGAGTAAGGTCTACAGTGCCCACCCTCCGCCCAGCCAGGGCACAGGCAAGACCCCTCCCTGAACTCCAAGCCTAGGCCTGGGAGGAAGGGACTAGAGAGGTGGCAGTAAGCCTGTCTTCTGCGCTCCCTCATCCCGGCCCTTAGCCAAGGGCTCTGGGCCCCATGAGCCCCTCACTCACCAGCTGTTCCCCCCAGAGTCCTCTAGGGACAGAAGCCAGGGACCAGGAGGTGGGGGAGGGAGGGCAGCTGTGGGAAGGCAGAGATGGAGAAGCTCACTTTAATAACAGAATCATCCGTAACAACAACCGTTACCCGCGCCCCCCCCCCTCCCCGCCGCTCCCCCCATCCCCCAGCTGCTTTCTGGAATCCTCGTCACACCCAAGAGTCCACTTGTAAACAGCAACTTCTGCACCCATTGCAAAGTCTTTTCTGACCGTATCAGCCCCAGCCTGGGGCTGCTGTGGGTGTGGCAAGGGAATAAAGGGACTGGTGCCCCAGGGCATCCGTGGCCTGAAAGCAGCCACCTTAATCCCTGCCCAAAGCATCGTTTAGCCATAGGAATTCCAACTGGCCTCCCCCCCCCCCGCCCCGCCCCAGGGAAAGAGGACAGACAAGAATTTCCTTCCCTCCTCCTGACAACTGGCCCTAAGACACAATAGCCCTACTGAGAGGCATGTGTCCATGGGGAAGGGGCCCCTGCGGCCCCTTCCAACTTCCTCTTCACAGGCACTGCAAGAACCTCCATTCCTTAGTGTGGGTTCTTTCTGACCCCACAGGAGGATCAGTCCCCTGTCCCTCCAGGTAGGCAGGAGGAAGGGCAGTCGCGTTGAGCCCCAAAGTCTTACAGGCTCCAACACCCCTTACCTCCCCTCTCCCAGCTCCTTGATGCTCCCTGTCCACAGCATAACCCAACGACAAAAAAAAGCAGCTGCTGGAGGTGGGGAGAGGGAAGGGGCTCAGACACAGACACAATGGGTTTATTTATAGGGCCACATGGCCAGGGGCTCCACAGCCACGAAACCTAGTCCCCACTCACCAAAGCCTAGCTGGGCTCATTCCAGCCAGAAGGCAGATTTAGAGTCTAGTCCCAACACTACAATTTACTCGCTGTGTGGCTTTAGGCAAATCACTCAATCTCTTGAGGCCAAGTTCCTTGGTGCCAAATGCAGGCTGTTCTACAACAGTGGTTCTCAAAATACGGTCCAGGAACCCTGACGTTCATCCAAGGAATTCACAGAGTTGAAACTATTTTCATAATACTACTAAGACATTATTTGCTTTTTTAACTCTCATTCTCTCGTGAGTCTATAGTGGCATTTTCCAGAGACTACATGATATGTGATATCACAACAGACTGGATACAGAAGCAGATATGAGAATCCAGATGACTTTTATTAAGTCAGACATGACATATATGCAAGAACATACATGCCATTCTTTTCACTGTTTTTTTTTTGTCCTGGAAAATATATAGTTATTTTTCATAAAATATGTTAACATATAATAGGTTTATTATTATTCTAAGTTAATTAAATGTTTAAAACTCTCAGTTCTAATTTACATGACAGTAAGTGTCAAAAGGTATAACCTATATAAACCAAAGCTCTTTGGGGGTCCTCAATTTTTAAGAGGTTGGAGGGGTCCTCAGGCCAAAATAGTTTGAGAATCACTTTTCTAGAAGTGTTGTCCAGTAGAACATTCTGTGACGATGAAATGTTTTTTCTGTGCTGTCCAATATGGTAGCCACTAGCTACATGTGGCTATTGAGCCCTTGAAATAAAACTAGTTCAGGATGGGGGCGCCTGGGTGGCTCAGTCGTTAAGCGTTTGCCTTTGGCTCAGGTCATGATCCCAGCGTCCTGGGATCGAGCCCCGCATCAGCGGGAAGCCTGCTTCTCCCTTGCCCTCTGCCCTGCCCCCACATTCATGCTCTCACATGCTTTCTCTCTCTCAAATAAATAAATTAAATTAAACCTTAGGAAAAAAAATGTAGCTAGTTCAACCGAGGAAAATGAATTTTAAATTTCAATAACCACATGCAGCTTGTGGCTACTGTACTAGATGGTACAATTCTAGAAGATCCCCGGGATTCCTTGACTTGAGCCTTCTAGGTCAATGCTTTTTTTCCCACAGAGTCTAGATGTTGGGGATAGCACAGGATGAGACTTGACACTCACTTCTGTCCTCAGGCTTTTGCTCACACTGTTTCTTATTCTCTCCTCACCAAAGGAAAGCCATCAACACTGCGGTTTACTGTTAGAGTTGCACTCTTACCCTCTAAGGGCTACTTCACACCCACTCCACTCTTCTCAAGTTGCCTGCCCTCCTTCCCCCAGAGGATTAAAGCCAGCAGAGGGAAAACCCCTCAAATCTGCCCGCGTCCTCCCATCAGAACCCTTGCACCTCCCCCTCTCCCCATGTCCTCCCGGTATAGCAGAGGGGCTGCCGACTTCCCAGGCAAGGGCAGTCCCTCCTGCCCCGGCCCATTCCCACTTAGGTCTTCAGTAATGACCTCCTGAAGCGACCTTTCCCATCAGCCTTTAAAGCTTCTCAGGTGTCTTTCATCTAAAAAATAATTTCCCCCTGACATTTCCCCAGACTGTGCCCTCTTTTGCCCTTCCAAGCCAAACTTCTAAAACAAAACAAAACACCCATCCTCACTTCTCACTCCTTCCTCAACCTGGTCCAAAGTCAGCAGTTAACTGCCACAATGCTAAATCCAAACAAGATTTTTCCATCCCTGTCACCTTCTCAGGCAGAAGCGCCTCTGGTGGCCACTTCCTCCTGGACTTTTTTAAGCTTCAAGACATAGTTCACATCCCCTATGACTCACCCATTTAAAGTGTGCAATCCAGTGGTTCATAGTGCAGTCACAGATCTATGCCATTGTGACAACTGCAGAACATTTTCATTACCCTTTAATTAGCACCCCCTCACCCCTGAACTAATTTGTTTTCTGTCTACAGATTTCCCTATTCTGGACATTTCATATGAATGGACTCATAGAACAGGTGGTCTTCATGACTGGCTTCTGTCACTTGCATCACATCTGCAAGGCTCATCCATGTTGAAGTGCGGATCAGCACTATGTTCCTTTTTTTTTTTTTAAGATTTTATTTATTTATTTGACAGAGAGAGAGAGACACAGCAGGAGCAGGAACACAAGCAGGGGGAGTGGGAGAGGGAGAAGTAGGCTTCCCGCTGAGCAGGGAGCCCGATAAGGGACTGGATCCCAGGACCCTGGGATCATGACCTGATCATGATCATGATCATGATTAACGACTGAGCCACTCAGGCGCCCCAATTACACCTTTTTTTACGGCCAAATAGTATTCTGATAAATAACTGATGTGCCACCAGTTTATCTCTTCATCTGTTGATGGACATTTGGACTGTTTCCACTTTTTGGCTCTCATGAACAATGCTGCCGTGAGCATTTGTGTGCAAGTTTTTGTGTGGATGTAGTCACTTCTCTTGGGTATATACCTCGGAGTAGACTTGCTGGATCACATGGTCACTTTAGGTTTACCTTTTGGAGGAACTGCCGAATTGTTTTTAAAGCAAAGGCACCGGGCGCCTGGGTGGCTCAGTTGGTTAAGCGACAGCCTTCGGCTCAGGTCATGATCCTGGAGTCCCGGGATCGAGTCCCACATCAGGCTCCCTGCTGAGCAGGGAGTCTGCTTCTCCCTCTGACCCTCCCCCCTCTCATGCTCTCTCTCTCTCTCTCTCTCTCAAATAAATAAATAAATAAATAAAATCTTTAAAGCAAAGGCACCATTTTAGTCCCACCGAGAGTGTATGAGGGTTTCCATTTCTCTATATCCTCACCACTGGTTACTGTCTGATTTTCGGATTCTAGTCACCGGAGTAAGTGTGAAGTGATCCCTCATGATGGTAATGATTTATATTTCCCTATTTAAGGATGTTGAGCACCTTTTCACGTGCTTATTGGCCATTTGTGTATCTTCCCTGGAGGAACGTCTATTAGATCCTTCTCCCATTTTTAATTGGATTATGTGGGGTTTTTTTTTAAATAAAGTTATAAGGACTTTTTATATATTTTGAATACAAGTCTCTTATAAGGTATATGACTTGCAAATATTTTCTCCTATTCCATAGCTTGTCTTTTCACTTTCCTGATGGTGACCACCCTCTCCTAGATGACTTTTCCCTGGTCTAGGATGCTCCTCCCCCCCCAGCCATCTTGCACCTCTACTTCTGTGTGTATTTTAAAACTTTGTATGGCTGTGTATACACATACACACACTTAAAAAAAAAAGACACAGCAATGTTCTCACTGTTCTACAACTTTCTTTAGAAGAACAATTAAAAAAAAAAAAAAACCCAAACCCAGACTTTATTTGGATCTTCCCAGTTTTTCCACTGACGTTCTATTCCAACATCGAATCCATGATCCCACATTGTACTTAATCACCAAATCTCCTTATTTTCCTATGATTCATGATAGTTCCTCAGTAGTCTTTCATGACCTTGACATTCTGGAAGGGAACTGATCAGGTCAGTATTTTGGAGAGGATTCCCTTACTGGGGTTTCTTTGATGTTTTCTCCAATTAGACTGAGGTTATGAATTTTTGGAAAGAATACCACAGAGGTGATGTGCCCTTTTCAGTGCATTTTATCAGGGGGTATAATGTTGAGATGTCTTATGACTGGTGACGTTAACCTTGAGCACCTAGTTAGGTGGTATCTAGTGGGTTTATCTGTTTATCTGTAAAGTTACTATTTTTCCTTTTGTCATTAGTAACCAGTTTGCGGGGCAATACTTTGTGACCACGCAAATACCCTGTTTCTGCTTCAATTTTCACCTGCTAATTTTAGGATTCATCAGTGGATCTTGCTTACAGCAATTACTGTAGTGTTCTAATGATAATTTTTGATTTCCCTCATTCCTTATACATTTATTAATTAGAAATTTTCTGTAAGGAAGAGCTGTCCCTTCACTGCCACTGATTTACTTAATTACATATCTATATTAGCATGAACTCATAGATATTTTATTCTTTGGATTAGAATCCAATATTATCATCACCTATTTCATTGCTTAAATTCCAGCTTTGATCATTGAGAACTCTTTCAGGTCGGTTCCTCCGCTTTCCACATGCCTCCATTTAAAAAAATTTATTTACGGGGCGCCTGGGTGGCTCAGTCGGTTGGGCGTCTGCCTTCGGCTCAGGTCATGATCCTTGGGTCCTGGGATCGAGCCCCGCATCCGGCTCCTTCTCCCTCTGCCCCTCCCCACCCCCCCACCCCCGCCCCTGCTCAGGCACACACGTTCTCTGTCTGAAATAAATAAAATCTTAAAAAAAAAATGTATTTACTTTTGAACATCTGCTTGCTTCCTGGCACCATAAGATGTTCCAGACTAATCTTATATTTTCCCTGCCACAATCACTTTTCCAAGGAGCTCCACCAGAGCAGTCCTCTTTCTAAAACTGTACCTCCGATTGTGTCCCTACAGCCTCAAACCTTCCCATGACCTCTGCTTTGGGGACAGACCAAAGCCCTCCACGCAGCACTGAAGCCCAGCGCCTCCCCCGCCCAGCAATTCTCCTGCAAAGCTGCCCTGAACGGAACAGACGTGGCTTCTTGAAGCACCTCCTGCAGGAGCGGTATTTCCAACGGTAACACATCCTGTTCTCTAGTCCTCCCCCGTGAGGAAGAGGGGACTTCCTGTGCCCTTGGAAGGGGAGCTCCCTGAGGAAGAGCCCTGCCTGCATTTCTGTGCTCCTCCACACTCCTGCAGTGAAGCCCTGACCCTGGTCATCTCCTTTCCTTCCAGACAGAGTAAGACCACAAAGAAGGGATGGTGGACTCCTCAGCTTCTCGTAAAGACCCCCAACTGTCCCCTGCCCAAATGGCTCTGAGGCCAAACCATGCGGAGAGGTGAGCAAGGGACATTTTCAGTTTTGTCCCTAATGTTGATAAGACCTTATCCAAGCCCTCAACCCACTCCTGGGCCTGGTGACTCCTTCTGGCCAATGGGACTAAGCTATTCATTCTGCAGATACTTCCCAAAAGATCACTCGGGAGGAGGACCAAGGCTGGGGACTGGGGGCAATTCAGAGATGGCTCAGCTCTTCTGACTTCTTGGGGCTTTCAATCTAGTAGGGGATGTGATACATGCAGGTAAGAGCCATACTGTGGAGGATGTGCCACAAGAGAAGTCATTTGGAGAACTTTAAAAATCAGGAGAGAAATATTAAGCTGCAGCTGCAACAGTTTTTCAGAATGCAAGGCATCAAGGGAACGGAGACTTTGTAGACCAGTGGGGTTTAGGTGCAAGGAAACGGCAAGGGGGTCCTTCTAGGCAAAAGGCAGGCAGAAACAGAAGGAGGCACAAATCTCGGGGTGTGTATGGAAACGCAGTGCAGCTGGACTGGAGGGCATTTGAAGGGGAGTGTTTCCTGGTCCCCTGGCCCATGCCAGTTACTAACTCCTCTCCTATCTCCCGACCCAATAGCAGAGTCAGCATATTTTCAACACCCAGGGTGTAACCGGAGACACGAGCTGGATCCCACAGGAAGAGCTGAGGCAGAGAGGCTCCTGGAGGCCGTCGTGGAGGCGACTGCTGAGTTGACTACTGGAACGTCAGCTCTCTGTTCTCAGATCCAAGAGGAAGAGGGCCTGGGAGGCCACACAGCCTGTTGGTTCTCAGGCTGCACCTGTAGGCTACACCTTCCCAGCCCCCAGCCTCAGCCTCCGGGGCTCACTCCCTCAGGTTCCTATCCTGGCCTCTTTCTTCAAAGGGAACAGGCTCTGGCCGGCCAAGTGCCTTCCAGGTCTGGGCAGCTTCAGTGTTGACTCAGTAGGTGCCATTTGGCCAGAGCCCAGAGGTGACTTCCTAAGCTGCCAGCTCGGGCAAGAAGTAAGTAGCCTTCAATGGGAACAGAAAGTAGCTCTGGCTCACCCACAAGCCCTCACTGGACTCTGCTCTTACTTGTGCCCACAAGTGGGAGTGAGGCTTTCTGGATTCCGGTTCTGGCTGGGCTGCACTGAGTGACCCTGAGTCCCCTTCTGGGACTCAGTTTTCCTATCCGTAAAGTGGGGTGAACTCTCTCTGACTTTTCCTGCAGGGCATAGAAGGATGAGATCATGTCTGGAAAGGGATTGCAGCTGGGGTAGGGGGTTGAAGGTGAGGAGCTCGGCAGGGCTTTTAGGGAGAAGCCCTTGGTTTGGATTCTGCCTTTCTCCTACAGGGCCGACGGGCTTCCAGGAAAGCAGGGGGGTGGGGAGTAGGGAGAGGAAGGGTCAGCAAAGCCGAGAGCTTAAGCCTTCTCCTGGTCCCAGGGACAGGAAGTGAGGTGCCGTCTAGAGAGGAAGTGAGAAGCAAACACCCCCCAACTTCCCTTCGGCCTACAGGGGAAAGGAAGGCTCCAGCTTCAGGAGCCTGCAGGCCTAGAGCTGGGGAGACAAGGCAGTGGGGTGGGGGTGGGGAGGAGGCATTAGCAGCACCATCTGGCAGAGAAGAGGGGTTCTTGTCTTGGACATAATAAAACTCAAGGGGCCCAGGACATCCCACAGACTGGGAGAGGGGGGAGAAGAGAAGCCACAGAAGTCAAGTTGAAAAACGCAGCTTTCCAGGTCACGTGGCACTATATTTACAGTCCTGGCCCCCAGCCTCCTGCCCCCAGCTTCACGCCGTGCCCTGCCATGTGCCCCCCCCAGGACATGCACACTCCTGCGTACACCAAGGCGGCCCAGGGCCTCTGATTACTTGCTCTTATGGTATATGCCCTTTCTTGGTAGCCTGCGTTGCAGCTGTGGTTCTACAACTGCTGAATTATTTGATTAGGGTAGACTTTTGGGATCAGCACTGTACCCCCAGGGTCTAGCACTACACCTCGCCCACAGTAACTGCTGAGAATGCCTCAGAGGCTGGTTTGGGCCTAATCCTTGGCATCTCAATGAAGTTCAGTATACGAAGGTGAACAAACCCTGCTCATAGCCTGGGATCGACTGGGTGACCCTGGGGTGGGCAGTAAAGACCAGAAACCAGAGAACTGCCAGGTGGCAGGAGAAATCCACGCACACCCAGACACTGCCAACAGCTAACAGATGAAGACAGTGTATGCTATCTGCTATCTTTTGGATAAGGGAGAAAAATAAGGATAGACATTTGTATTTGTTTTGTGTAAAGACATTCTTGAGGGATATGTAAGAAACTGGTAACTGATTATCTGCGGAGAGAAAAGGGGGTGAAGGTAGGAGCACAATTTCTCAACATACACCTTTTTGTACCATTTTGATTTTTGGACTATATTTTTAAAAATGCTAGTGAAAACCTAAAATATAAAACTTTGAAAAAAAAAATCTTGGCAGGAACAACCACCTGCCCAGGTGATTTCTAAAGGCCCTCCCAGCTGGGGCTATCTATTCTCTTCCCATATTAGGAAGTAGGGACCGGCCCTTGGGACAAGGGAGAGGTGAGGAGGTCTGGCTAGATGAGTGTGGGGACTCTGGCCAAAGGACACTAGTCTTCACTCCCTTTCTCCCTGGGCTAGGAGAGAGGCCCTGCCACCCCTAGCCTGTGGTGTGGCATGGGAGCACCAAACTGTTCGGAAGTTGGTCAGGGCCACTTCCTCCTGGGTAAGAACTGGGTTCATTCTAGATCCCAAGGGGCAGGGGCAGAGGTGGGTGGTTGGGCAAGGGGAAGAGTTTGGGGCAGGTGGGAGTAAGTTGGGGTAAAGGACACCTGGAGGTCCCTGCAGCTGCTGCGGGCAGGTTCTGGGGGTGTCTCAACAGATCCTCACACAAAAGGACCAATTACAGCCCCCACATCAAGCCAGCCGAGGGTGAAATGAATCAGCCCATAGGAACGACTGCTGAGAACCCTAGGGCCACACCCCAGGAGTTCTGGGGCCCCTCACAGTCCCATCTAGGAAAAACCTCATCATTCTTCTACCCAGAGGGTCAGCGGGGAGGGACAGTTTCAAGCCCTGCACGAGAATGGGAACTGCAGACCAGTGGCCCAAGCAGCACCCACCACCACTCAAGCCTTGCAGGCATCAGCATGAGAAGCAGAATGGGGTCGTCTCTCCTTTTAAAATATCTCTACAGATACAGATATAGATATTTTTAAAAGCCTAGTGAGTACCAGAGAACTCCCAGAGCTCAAGGACCGCCATAAGGATCCAGGGAGCTGTGCCTGACTGGGCTCTTCTCTGGGGGTGCTCGACTTTTAGAAATCAGTAATAATAGGGTGCCTGGGTGGCTTAGATGGTTAAGCGTTTGCCTTCGGCTCAGGTCATGATCCCAGGGTCCTGGGATCGAGTCCCACATCAGGCTCCCTGCTCCTTGGGAGCCTGCTTCTTCCTCTGCCTCTCTCTCTCTCTCTCTGTCTCTCATGATTAAATAAATAAAATCTTTTAAAAAAATAAAAAAAATAAAAAAAAAGAAATCAGTAATAATAGCAGTGATAATTCACCTTAATAACAGCCTGGCCTCCTCAGGCCTCTTTCATCCATGTAACTCCCAGAGTTGGGAGAATGGCAATTACTTAACAGGTGCCACACCCCAGTGATGATGTGTTATTAATCCATCAGCACAGGCTGGGAAACTGAGGCGCAGGAAGGATTTCCCCTCACAAGGAACTAAGGATATAGGAGCTGAGGGCCGATGGGCAGTGCTGGCTCTGTACCTGCTGTGTTTTGGGAAGATGTTGAAGAAGGTGGGGGGAGGGGGCAGGGGGGGCCTCTCCTTTCAGAGTCAGCGGGGCCTGGGTTTGGGATAAAGGTGAGGAAGACCCCAGATGTGTCCAAGCCCCCTCCCCAGGCTGCAGCAGGGCCTGGTGGTGGCCTTGGCTGGGAGTCAGGGCCTCTGATCTTGAGCCCATACACTTACTCTGCCAAAGTGCTACAAGGCGGGCCAACAGCTGCTCTGAGCATCTCCACCATCTCTGCAACACACGCAAGCACCATGGGGTAAGTGAGGGCTCAGCCTTCCAAACAGCCCCACGCCACAGGCACCATCTCTGAAGCGGGAACAGGGGGCATCTTACAGCTGAGCGTGTGTGTGTGTGTGTGTGTGTGTGTGTGTGTATCAAATCAGAAACATGTCAAGAAGTGGGGAGACTACTTCTTAGGGACCCAAGTCCATCTCTGTAGCCCCCTTCCAACTTTGGCACTGATCTCAAAAAAATGAGATCCTTCTTATAGCAAGGGCAGGGGAGGAGAGGCAAAAAGTCACAGAAGACTAACGATCTTTTCCCACCCCGGCCATGGAGGGAAGCAGCGGAGACTCACATGAGGATGGGAGGGTAAAGACAGAGGCACTGCCTGTGCAGAGCCACCCATAGCCTACTGTGTGCCTGGTACTGTGAGAGGTGCCGGAACAGACACAATCTCAGCTCTGGGAAAACCACAAGGCCCAAGCCAGGCAGCAACCAATGACCTTGTCCTCCAACCTTCCAGGGCAGGGCCTGGGGAAAAACAAGGGTGTTGTTCGAAGGGATCTGAAGTTATTTTTCTTCAGCATGTTAGATCTGACCAGAGCCCCTGGGGAGGCCCTGAGATAACACTCTGACCCTCCAAGGGTCCAGCTCTCCACAGTCTCAGGTCCCAGAACTGCCCTTTCTGCTTTAAATTCGGCCAGGCCCTTCATGCCCGAGAAATTAAGGCAGAGGGAGACCATGTAACACACCAGATCAGAGTCAGGAGCCTGGCCATTGACACTCATCATTGTATGAATCACTTCCCCCTCTGGACTTCAGTTTCCCCATTTTTAACACGAGGGCGTTGGACTAGATGTCTCTAGGATTCCTTCCAGCCTATGACTCTATGTTGTTTTGATGTGGTGGCAGATCCCAGATTGATTTACATAAATTTGCATGTTCAGTCAGAAATCCCAAACTCCAAGTATAGAAAATCCAATCAGTCCATTAGCGCAGCCAGACTGGGGCTGGAGGCGCCTGCCAGGTTCGGGCGAGGCCTGTCAAAGCAGACCGTGGTAGTGGTGTGAATTGGGGGAGGAGCTGAGGGAAGCAGGGCGAGAAGTGGCGTTTGTTCTAAGAGATGCAGTTCTGGTGACCCAGAGCCGATGGGGCTGGGGTCCCCTCTTCGGCTACTGGGCAAGGGTCCTTTCTCCTCCTGCTTCCAACGGGGACTCCAGCTGGCCAGCCTCAGAGCCACACCCCAGGAGGAAAGAGCAGCCTCTGCCTAGCAACAGCCGCATCCCTCACTCTGACAGGGACTGGAAACTGACCTCGCTGGGAGCTTCCATTTTCCATTCCAGAGGCTCCTCGCAGTGAGGAAGGTTTCCTTGGGGTCTAACCTAAATGCCTCCTGCTGCAGCTTCAGTCCGTGGGCAGCAGGGCCCAGGGAAGGGGGCTCCCCAGGCCCAGGGGAGCTAGCACAGGGAAAAGCAATGCAGACAATGTGTCCCCACGTCCAACCAATCCCACAGCCTCTCTAACCACCACCTCCTCTAACATCCCCCCTGGCACCTGGGAGATCAAGGATGAAAACAAACAAGGAAACGTGAAGGCCTTTGGCTCTTAGGCTAGAGAGCAAGTCCCAACCTGGAGAGCCTGACTCCTGAGAAACCATACCCCCAGAAGGGAAGGAGGCCGGGAAAGGTGGGGCTGGGGCAGTTTCTCCCTGCTGCCAGGGTGCCGTGGAAGGGCCCAGGAGGCTGGCTGGGCTGGGTGAGGGCAGCAGGGAAAACTCCTTAAGCCCACTGCCTGGGGCCTGGGGGCTGTGAGTGCACAGGTGAAGTGAGGAGGGCCAGGGAGGGAGATGGGCAACAGCAGCGGGGCTCTCATCCTCCTCCCATAGGAGGGCGGATGAATGTACTGTGCTCCCTGGCTCAGATCCTAAAACAAGTCCCAACAGCTGAGATGCAAACTGTCTCCTGGGAATCTGCTTACCCGGCTGGCCCTTGGCTGCCTACCCTTCTCTCAACTCCTCCCCAAAGGCCCAACTCAAAGACTGGCCTGCCAGGATATCTCAGCAGAGGCCTTGATGGGTGGGCCAAACCCCAGCCAGCAAGAGTTCACACCCCAAGCCAACAGCGGTGAGCAAGACAATGGCTAGTCGTAGGAGAATAAGGGAGTCTGCATCCCTGCAACCTTGGGTAACTGTGGCTTGGGTAACTGTATCAGCCAACACCTACCTCCTCAAACTAAGTCACCCAGCCAGGGGACCTTTCTCCCTTTCAGAGTCACTTATCAATGGAACCACACAAGGTCAACAAGTGAAAGGGAATGTTAGAGCTTTCCAGTCCAACTGCTGAATTTTACAGATGAGCGAAAAGAGCCCCAGAGAGGCAGACTGTCTGGGCCAAAGTCACTCAGCAAACTGGGAAGAGCAGGGACCAGTGCTTCTGACTCCCAGTCCACAGTGACAGCAGCTTGGTCCTCATATACACTGGTTTCTG
Source organism: Callorhinus ursinus (assembly GCF_003265705.2). Taxonomy (NCBI): domain Eukaryota; kingdom Metazoa; phylum Chordata; class Mammalia; order Carnivora; family Otariidae; genus Callorhinus; species Callorhinus ursinus. The sequence continues at coordinate 4,980,477 of NW_027397106.1, read as the reverse complement.
CCTATTGTGGAACAGCCTTCTTCCCTGCAACCCAGGCCATCTGCCTCCCCAGGTTCCCACTCTGTTCCAAAGCCCTAAGCTGAATAAAGATGCTGGAGGGCCTGAGCCACCTCATGCACAGACCACAGACTTTGAAAACAAAGTTGAACTATGTGCGACTATCTCTCCCCAGACAGGAATACACATGTTTCTCTGAAGTAGGAAACCCGCTAAAGCTAGGCTGTTCCTAGAAAGACAAGGAACCAATATGAGTAGTGAATTTTGTGTCTCCCTTCTTGAAAGATAAGGGGTCTTGCAAGACAGGGTCTGCAACAAGGCAACTAGGCTGGGTTCATTTTCCCCATTGAGTACAGACCACAGAACGGGTGGCCACTGTCTCCCAGTACCATCCCTGTCCCAGGCATCTGCCTCCAGCCGCGGCCTCTGGCAGACAGCTGCGCTTAGGCAGGAGGACCCAAGGCGAGGGAGAGAGCGGCTGGGAGGGAATGAGAGGGATCTGCCGTCAGTCTAAGACCCCTGGTTCCTCAAAAAGGCGAGCGTTTAAGCAGCAGCTGGCTGGCTGGGTGGACAGCGCTGAGAGTCTGGAAAACCAGGCCCGCGGGAGGCGAGGGACCTCCGTGCCCTTGGGGCAGTGCCAGGGCTGGAGACCTGAGAGCTTGAGCCCAGAATAAGAAGAAGGGGGCTGGGGTTCGGTGAGCCGATTTTCTAGTCGGCCTAGGCCAGGGGAGTGTCGGGCACAGATAAATTCTCTGCATTCTTCTGGCACCGCAGCCAGGACCCAGAGAGCCTTTTCTGCAGGCGCTGCCCTGGCCCCACACCCTGCCCAGCCCTTCTCCCTCCCTCAGCCTCTCTTTAGTGTTCAGCCTGCTGGCCCCCCGCCTCCGTCCTTCCCGCAGCCCCTCAAAGCCACCGAAGGATTGTTCATAGAGACCCTGATCTCTCCGCCTCTCCCCATCTTCCCCACGCCCTACCGCCCCAGGCCACGGGGACTGCAAGGAGGGCGAAGAGGAGCCCAGGGCTCGTCTCCGCGCCTGCGCTTTGGGGAGAGCCTCCCTCCACCACCCTCCCCCCCCGCCCTGCGCAACAACCCTGCACCGCTAAGCGGCACCCGGACGGTGGGATGCGGGTGGGGTGGGGTGCGCAGCTGGGGCAAGGTCAGTGCTTTCAAAGAGGGAGGGAGACCGGCCCCCGGAACATCCCCCTGTCCCGAAAGTTTCCCTTCCGGGGCCATGGAGTGTGCGCGAGGAGGGCGCGGGGGGCGGGAGGGGGTGGGGTGGGGGTGGACAGAGTAGCAGCCGGACCCCCACCCCCCCACCCCCGCTGGGGACAGTGCGGCGGGAGGGAGGGGCAGGCAGCGAGGTCCGGGCAGGAAGGCGCGCCGCCCCCTCCGACCCAAGGCTGCCACGAGAGTCTTACCCTTCAAACCGCCCACCCCCAGCCCACAGCTTGCAGACCCTCCACTCGCCGCCCTTTAATTCCCAAGTAGGCCTGGAACTCACCGAAATCAGGTGTTGAGCTGGGCCAGGGCAGGCCAGATCCGCCGGGTCCATGGCCGCGGCTCGGGGGCGGGGGGCAGAAGAAGGGGGGTGCTGGGGCCGCCTCTTGATGTCAAGGCTTTAAAGGGGCCAGTGAGCCCCGCCCCTCGCCCAGACCCCGCCTCCCTCCTTCCGCGCAGCCAATCCACGTTCTTCTTGGATGCGCGCCCCTCCCAGCCCCCTCCAGATGTTCCCAGGACAAGAGCTAAGTCCGCCCGTCCGGAGAGCACTGCTTCCGCTCCGGTGGGAAGGAGCTCCCCTCCCCCAATAGAGAAACACTCTCCTCGGGCCCGGTCGGGTCCGGCTTGGTAAACCTCCCCAGTGCCGGGGTAGGAGAAGCCGCGCTGGGCCGAGCGGGGGTGCAATGAGGGGCATCTATAGCAGAGAAAACTAAGTAGGTGCGCGCGGAGCCACGGGCATGCGCGTCTGCTTCTGTGGGGCTGGGCGTGCACGTGTATGTGTGGTTGTGAGCGTTGGTGTTTGTAATTTGCCTTCCTGCTTACGTGTTGGGTGTAAATCCATGGGAAGACGCTTGAGTGCCTCCTTGGCCTTAAATGCTCCCTCCTCACTTTTCCACCTCCGGATCGGGATTGGGTCCTCCCAGTAATGTGGAAAGCTGGGCGCTAGGAACAGGCTCCGCTGCTTTCAGAGTAGTGCTGGTCGTTTCCTCACTGGAGGAGGTAAGGCTGAGCAGAAAAAAGATAGAACCTTGTTCTCAGCCACTTGCTGTCTTGATGGGAACGAGTGCCTGCCCTGTTTAACTAACCGCGTGCTTAAAAGAAGAAAAGCAAACTGCCCACCTAGGCCCCTCCAGGGTCTCAGAGCTCCCTTCAGTACCATTCTCAATGGTCCTTGATTAAATATCTATTTGCCCTTGTCCGGATACCGTATAGTCTTCACAATATGCATGGTAGTGACTGGCCCGCTAATGTAGGTTGGGGTTCTGCAGGAAATATACAAAGGGATCCCTAGTCACTGTCTCTGCCCATTTTATTAAAATCGCTTCTGTTGTGTACACGGAATGTATTAACGCATCATATTAGTCCAATAAAGGAACATAAAAGCTGAGGGATCTTGGGGTGCTCAAATTGGCTAGGATTAATCAAGAGTTTCTCTCTGAAGGACTCTCCCTAATTTAGAATGGGATTTGAAGGGCAGAGAGAACTTGAATAGATTCAGGCAGGGTAAGGACACAAAGAGACTCAGGTAGGAAAGAGCAAATTAGCTAGCTGCCTGGGACAGTGAGCAGATCACCTTGGCTGGGTGGGAAGTGTAAGTTAGTGGAGGAGGTTTTGTATGGAGAAGATCAGAATGACGGGATAAGTGATAAAGAAGTCATTTTGGGTTCTTGAGCATAGAAGTGAGTGCCCGAGATCAGTTATTACTGGAGCATAAAAGATGTCATGATGGTTATTCCCACCAGCTCTTTCACCTTTGGTTGCAGATCTTCGGTGTTCTATTTGGTGAATTTCAACAATAATATATACCTATGTAACACCCAAAACAATAGTGAGTCATGACCCCTGAAAATTCCCTCATGCCCCTTTATATTTAACTATCCTGCACCTACCACCACCCACCGCCTGCAACCTCCTGAGTTCTATCACCAGTTTTGTCTGTTCTTGGCTTTCACATAAGTGTAATCAAATGGTATGCATTTTTTTGGTCTATATTCTTTAGCTTAGTAATGATTTTGACTAATGTGAATCTGTTCTTTTTTATTACTGAGTAATACTCCATTGTATGAATATATCACTATTTGTTTATCCATTCTCCAGTTGATGTATATTTGGGTGTTTCCAGTTTTGGGGCTGTTATATTCTTGTGCAAATCTCTTCGTGAACATGTTTTCATTTCTGAGAAAGCTCATCTTATTTTTTTTTTAAATTGAAGTATTATTATTGAAATACAGTATCCTATTCATTTCAGGTGTACATTGTATTGCAAAATGATCACCATAAGTCTAGTTACCATGTGTCACCAAAGTTAACACAGTATTATTGACCATATTCCCCATGTTGTAAAATACGTCCCCATGACTTATTTAAAATTGGCAGTTGAAACCTCTTAATCCCCTTCATGCATTTGCCTCCCTCCTACCCTCCTCTTTTCTGGCAACCATCTGTCTGTTCTCTGTATCTATATGTCTGGTTTCGTTTGTTTTGTTTTTCAGATTCCACATGTAAGTGAAATCATAGGGTATTTGTCTTTTTCTGACTTATTTCACTTAGCATAATATCCTCAAGGTCCATCCATATTGCTGCAAACAGCGAGATTGCATTCTGTTTTATGGCTGAGTAATATTCCATTGTATGTATATTATATGTATTATATATATGTATGTATACATACACACACATCTTATTTACCCACTCATTTATTGATGGACACATAGGTTGTTCCATATCTTGGCTATTGTAAAGAATGCTGCAGTGAACATGGGGGTGTTGTTTTCTTGGAATAAAAACCCAGAGTGGAATTGCTGCATCATATGGTAGTTCTTTTTAATTTTTTGAGTAACTTCCATACTATTCTTCATAGTGGCTGCACCAATTTACATTCTCACCAACACTGTACAAGTGTTTGCTTTTCTCCTCATCCTTGTCAACACTTATTTTTTAAGATTTTATTTATTTATTTGAGAGAGCACGAGCAGGGGGAAGGGCAAAGGCAGAGGACAAGCAAATTTCCCACTGAGCGGGGAGCCCGATATGGGGCTCAGTCCCAGGACCCTGAGATCATGACTTGAGCCAAAGGTAGACACTTAACTGAGTCACCCAGGCGCCCCAACACTTTTTATTTTTATTTATTTTTTTAATAATAGCCATTCTGTGAGGTGATATCTCACTGTGGTTTTGATGTGCATTTCCGTGATGGTTAGGTGATATCAAGCATCTTTTCATGTGCTTGTTGGCCATTAGTGTGTCTTTGGAAAAATGTCTACTCAGACCATCTGCTCATTTAAAAATTTTTTTTTGCCCCATCGCCCCTCTTCTGCCAATTTGAAATCAGATTTTTTGTTTTTGCTATTGTTCTTTATATATTTTAGAAATCAGCCCCTTATCACATTTATGCTTTGCAAACATTTTCTTCCATTCAGTAAGTTGCCTTATTTTCTTGAGAGCTTGCTCCACTGTGCAAAAAGGTTTTCAGTTTGCTGTAGTCCCATTTGTTTATTTTTTTGCTTTTGTTGCCCTTGCCTGTTGGAATCAGATTCAAAACAATATTGCTAAGACTGATGTCAGGGAACTCATTGCTTGTTTTCTTTGAGGACATTTATGGTTTCAGGTCTTACATTCAAGCCTTTAATCCATTTTGAGTTGATTTTTGTGTATAATATTAAGATAGGGGTTCAGTTTCATTCTTTTGCTTATAATTGCACAATTTCCCCACACCATTTATTGAAGAGATGGTCTTTTCCCTATTGTATATTCTTGCCTTGTTATAGATTAATTGATCACATATGTGTGGATTTATTTCTCGGTTCTCAATTCTGTTCCATTGGCCTCTGTATCTGTTTTGTGCCAGTTTTGATTACTATAGCTTTGCAGTATAGTTTGAAATCAGTAAGCAGGGATTGTGATGCCTCCACCTTTGTTCTTCTTTCTCAAGATTGGTTTGGCTATTTAGGGTATTTTGTGGTTCCATACAAATTTTAGGATTATTTGTTCTATTTCTGTGAACAATGTCGTTGGTATTTTGATAGCGATTGCATTGAATCTGTAGATTGCTTTGGCTAATATGAGCATTTTAACAATATTAATTCTTCCGATCTATGAACAGGGTGTATCTTTCCATTTATTTGTGTCTTCTTCAATTTCATCAATGTGTTACAGTTTTCAGAGTACAGGTCTTTCGCTTCCTTGGTTTATTTCTAGGTATTTTATTTTTTGATGTAATTGTGAATGGGATTATTTTCTTAATTTCTCTGATAGTTTGTTATTATATAGAAACACAACAGTTTCTGTATATTAAGTGTGTATCCTGCAACTTTACTGAATTTATTAGTCATTTATCCTTTTTTTTTTTTAAGATTTTATTTATTTGAGAGAGAGACAGAGAGCACAAGTGGAGGAGGGGCAGAGGCAGAAGGACAAGCAGACTCCCCGCTGGGCACGGAGCCAGACACTAGGCTTGATCCTAAGACCCCGAGAACACGACCAGAGCTGAAGTCAGGCGTTTAACCGACTGAGCCATCCAGGTGCCCCTATTAGTCATTTATTCTAATAGTTTTTTTGTTTTTGTTTAAAGATTTTATTTATTTGACACAGAGATAGAGAGAGAGAGAGAGAGCACAAGCAGGGGGAGCAGCAGACAGAGGGAGAGAGAGAAGCAGGCTTCCTGCTGAGCAGGAATCCTGACATGGGGCTCTATCCCAGGACCCCTGGATCATGACGTGAGCTGAAGGAAGATGCTTAACCGACTAAGCCATCATATTCTAATAGTTTTTTGATGGACTCTTTAGGGAGCTTGATGATAGATAGTGGCATTTTTGGAATCATGCAGCAGTGATTAATTCTTATTCATTCAATCATCCAATATTTATTGAATCGGGATCAGTGGACTAGTCATGGGTTTACACCCAAAATTAGACATGATCCTTTCCTCACAGGGCTTAAAAATCCAGTAAGACTCCCTATATCTACTGCATTCCAAAAGCACAGGGAAAAAAACCTTAATAGTACACCAAGCATTTCTAACTATTTGGGGATGTTTCTAAATAACTAAATTTTGGGAAATAAACAGACCATCTGGATTTTTTTACTTTTCACTTAGATGTTTACCCTTTTTTAAAAAAACACAGCCAGAACATCTGCACTTCTCAGAGCAAGTATCTGCCCTCCTTACTCAAAGGCTCTTGTATACCTGAAAATTTAGGCATTCAGATTTTGCAGATTCTCTATACTTTATAAACCTTCATTTTCACTGATAGAAGGTTTAAGAAGTATAACTACTATTACCCCATGAGCACTTTCTATGATGGGGCTTAAGACACTTTAATTCCTCAGTGGTATTATTCACTTAAATTATTAAAAATTATACAGAAGTCCCATAGTTGGTTTTCCACCCTTGTAATATACCATTCATCACGTATTGTTTTTTAAGATTTATTTAGTTATTTTAGAGACAGAGCAGGAGGGGCAGAGGGAGAGGGAGGGAGAGAAAATCTGAAGCAGAATCCTTGCTGAGCTCGGAGCCTGACGTGGGGCTCAATTTCACGACCCTGAGGATCATGACCTGAGCTGAAACCAAGAATTGGATGCTCAACTGACTAAGCCACCTATGCACCCCATCACATACTGTTCTTTACTTGAGTTGTCTGTGTTATAAAACAAGCTAGGTCTCTTAGGCCTCTTGTTGCTACAAGCTGCTAGTAATAAAGTTTGGTAGCATAGTCTAACGGTGCATATGGTGCTGATGAGTGACCGGTAGATCACTGCTCACATCAGTCCTTTGAATGGTTTTAAGCAGGGGGTTGGCATAATCAGAATTGCATTTTAGAAAGACTACTGTAGTTGCAATCTGGAGAACAGTTTAGAGAGCAAGACTGAAGTCGGAGAACAGACAGAAAGTTTTTGTAGTAATTGAGGGGAAAAATGGGAAATGATGTGCTCTGGACTAGGAAAGTGATAGTGGTAATGGAGAGGAGATCACCTCAAGAAATAAAGAGTAGCAGAATCAGCAGGTCTTGGGATTGGAAAGGGAGGGAAGCAGAGGGCTAAGGCAAGACTTCTGGACTAGGTCACCTGCGGATGGTAGGGCCACTCAATGAAATGGAAAGCACTGGAGAAAGAGCAGTTTTGGGAGATGATATGCTCACTTCCAAACATGTTAACATTGAAATGCCTGGAGGATGTCCCAGTGGAAATGTCTATCCAAGAGGTAAGAGCTTCCCAACTGTTGTGCCCCAGGAAGAGGTTATAGATGTGCTGCATATTTTCTCAACCCTCAGGGCAGCACGAATTTCCTTGGAAAGACAACAGTCTTGGTAAGTGTGTTGCCATGAAAATACCATCATTCTTTATGTGTGCCATGATATGGAAAAGGTTGGAAAGTATTAATGAATAATGCTGTTGGATAAGTAATTCTGAAGCTTAGGAGAGAGATCTGGACTAGAGATAAGAGATTTGTGAGGCATGAGAACATCAGAACATAGATGGTAACTGAAAAAATGGAGTGGAGATCATGCGAGGAAAGAGGGACTGGAACAGAACCCTAAGGAACAGCAACATTAGAGAGGGGTCTCTAGAGAAGGAGGAAGACAACTGGCTGAGTGCTGTCACCAGAGCCCAAGGAGTTTCCAAAAAAAAAAAAAAAGTTCCCAATATTACTGTCAGGTTGGATCAGGACTGAGACATACCTGCTGACTTTAGCCACAACATTGGTGACTTTGGCAAAACCAAATTCTGAAGGGTTGAGAAAGATGTACAAAGTAGGAATGGAGGCAAAAAGTATTTAAAACTTTTTCAAGAATTTTAACTGTGCTTTGAGGGAAAAGTTAGGCAGGTGGGCGGGGCAACAGGCGATGATAATTCTTTTAGAAGGCTATTTTTAGAAAGATACTACTTAATTTCAAAACTTATTTAAAATTCATTATTTTTAAAAAGCATTATGTGCGGGGCGCCTGGGTGGCTCAGTTGGTTAAGCGACTGCCTTCGGCTCAGGTCATGATCCTGGAGTCCCGGGATCGAGTCCCACATCGGGCTCCCTGTTCAGCAGGGAGTCTGCTTCTCCCTCTGACCCTCTTCCCTCTCGTGCTCTCTATCTCTCATTCTCTCATATAAATAAAAATCTTTAAAAAAAATTAAAAAAAAAGCATTATGTGCATATGGTTAACAAACCAAATAACACAAGAGCAATTATGTGCTGCATTTCCCATTTCCAGTAATGAGCCACTTAAACTTTCTGGCTGATTCTTCAATATGACTAAATATGCTCATACTGCAAATTGATTTTCACTTTTAGATGTTTTATTACCTCCTATGTATATATTCTTTTTAAAAGGTACAAAAGTGGAATCTTATCATTCATACTGGTTCTGCACCTTACTTCTTGCACTTAAAGTATCTCGGAGACCTTTCCATTTTAACATAGATAGAACTATCTTGTTCTTTTTAACAACTGCATAGTAATCCATTCATGGCTGTACCATATTATTTGTTTCCTACTGATGGGCATTTAGATTGTTGCCAGCTTCTCACTTTTATCAGACAACTATAATGGATAACATTGTACATACATCCTTGCATATTTATGTGAGTATATCCACAGGATAAATTCCTAGCAGTGGAATTCCTGGGTATGTGCAGTGTACGTTTTGATAAATATCGACAAATTGCCTTCCATATGGTTATGCTAATTTACCATCCCCACTAACAGGGTGTAAGAATACCTATCTTCCCACATTCTCACCATCACCATTTAAAAAATTTGTGAATATTATTGTAAGTGCCGAAATATTCGTGCATTTTTTATTTGCATGTAATTAGTAAGATTAAACAAGTTTTCAGGTGTTTGTCTGCCATTATCATTTTTTTGTGAATGTCTTTTTCTAATAGACGTGTAAGAGTTGTTTGTGTTATAATGAAATTCACCCTTTGTCTGTCACATGTATTGCAAATTGTTTCCCTAGTTGGAGTATGTCTTCTGACTTTACTGGGTTTTCTTTTTCCTTTGCCATAGGTAGTCACATTTATTGGTCTTTTCCCTGATGGCTTTTAATGTTTAGAAAGTACCTTTTTTAAAACATTTTTTCTCTAGTATGTTTATGGGTTTTCTTTTCATTTCATCCAAAATCTACTCAAATGGCGAAGACCACTGTTATTTCTCAGTACTGCTCAGAGTGACATCTCCATTATAAACCAGTTAGTCCTGTCTGTTCTCAATGTACACAACACCCATTCCTTTGTACCTCTGCTGAAAGGTTCCTTTCTCCAGGCTCACAGGGCATGCTCCTTTCCCTCTTGTCCATCATTGCAAAAGCTGTATTCCTTTCAGGAAGAGCTCAAATCCCATATCTTCTAGAAAGTCTTCCATGCCCATTGTAGCCCACAAAGATTTTTCCTTTGCTGAAGCTCACATAACGTGCTGCCTTTTTTGAGCCCCTCCTTTTCTCAACTTTAACATATTTACGGAGTGCGTCAAATCTAACCTCTGGAAGTCCAGGGTTTAATCTACTTTTCCCTACCCCTCAAAGCAGCTAAAAGCACATTGGGCATACAGAAGGAATTTGATAAAATACTTCTTGATTTGCCACAAAAGTGTATGCATTGGCCACATCTGAAATTGGCTGGTCCAAATTGAGACAAGCTCCAAGTTAAAATACACATCAGATTTTGAAGATGGAATAAAAAAATAATATAACATTATCTCATTAATAATTTCTATATTGACTACATGTTGAAATGATCATTATGTGATCAGTACTGGATCACATATATACACATGTTATAAACATACATATATATATATTTTAAGTTAAAGTATATCCAGGACCATTGTCTATTCTTGTCCCTAAAGAAGGCTTATCAAACTTAGTGTTGGCTCCTAAATTATGCTGGTGAGGACAAATAAGATGATCTCTTGGAGCCAAAGATATTCTGTCTCCAAAGGCTCTCATAAGCCAGTATGCAATCAATACCTTCATGGTATCAAGGCCTCATCTTCATGAATACTATACATCTTCTCTGAAACTAACTGCTACAGACTTGAAATACAACAGTTCCTTTCAACAGGTCAGGTAACTGCTCAGCCAATAGAAGAGGTCAGGTTCAGATACGGAAGCATCTCCCAAAGGTTTTAGTGATTGAGGATTCCTCATTTACCCACGTAGATGGAGCCCCTGCCTATCCCTTTGGTCACTGGGGCCATTTTCTGCCATCAAGGAGTTATTTGGGACAGGTGCCACTTGGCTTGTAGTCTAGTCTCATTGTAGTCAGAGTCCCTGTATTAGTTTCCTGTTCCTGTTGTTAACAAATCATTACAAACTTACTGGCTTAAAACAACACAAATTTATTTTCTTACAGTGTTGGAGGTCAGAAGTCTAAAATTCAGGTGTCATCAGGACTGCATTCCTTCTGGTGGCTTCAGGGGAGAATCCATTTCCTTGCCTTTTCTAACTGCATTTCTTGGCTCACAACCCTTCTTCACGTCACTCAACCTCCTGCTTCTATCACTTTCTCTCCTGCTGTGGTCAGACCTTCCTTCGCTTTCCTCCTGTAAGGACACTTGTGATTACATTACGGTCTGTCCTGATAATCCAGATTAATCTTTCCATTTCAAAATCTGTAATGCTTAATCTATCTATACATTGTACACATCTACAAAGTCCCTTTTGCTATCTAAGGTGGCATTCACAAGTTCCAGGGATTGGGGTGTGAACATCTTAGGGGGCCATTATTCAACCTGCCCCAGCCTCATATACATTTCTTTGCACTGCCCTGGTGAAGGGAGAGAGCGCCAGCAGCAGAGTCACGAGGTTTCAAAGTATCCTTAAGATTTACAGAGAAGTAGGTAAATTCACATCTTTAACCACTGTGATCACTGGAAACCATCATAAACTGGCCTCATTGCCATTAGCAGTGATCATTCCCTCCCAGCATTGCCTCCTTTAAAATGCTCTGTAGTGCTGAAGCTGAACTTCTCATTACTTTCTTGTCCTAAAAAACAAACTGTTAGAGATAGTAAGATGCATGTTTTCTACAGAGAAGAGATGTTTTTCTCATAAGCCTTTAATCTAACAAACATAGCTGTAGTCTGTGGCATACTTATAGAATGTCATAGCAGCTTGTTTTTAACACTCTATATTCTGCAAAATACCTGTCCACCCTCCAGTTCATTTGGGCATAGGCAAAGGAAGGTCTTGTGATTTCAGTTGTACTGATGAGTAAACTGAGGTTCAGAGAGGTTAAGTGACTTGAACAGGGTGGTCATGCAATGAGTTACTGACAGATCTCAATTCCAAACCTGATTCTTTCCACTGCACTGTTCCTGGGTCAAAACTGATCTCATGGGGCTGAGAAGGATCTGACTGATCTCAGGATCTTAATACACCCTGGAGGTGGCCTTGGAATTCCTACCTCCTAAGCATGAAACAGACTGAAACTCACTTTTAGGAGGTCCTACTCAGGGATCAAAGTTTGGGGCAGATTGGGAATTTCAGGAATTCAGGGGAAGGTTAGGGTAGCTGGCGAGTCAAAGGTACAGTGAGAAGGTAATTAGGACTGAGAGAGACTTAAGAGTGTCTGTGTCTGCTCTATGTAGCTGCCAAATGCTTTTCCAAAACACTCAGGAGGGCCAAGCCTGTTTAATGGTAGGCAGCAGCAGGAGTGCTATTCAGGTACTCAACCTAGAGTACTACTCAACCTAGAATTAGGCCCGACTTCTCTGAGGGGATTTCTAAGAATATCTGGAATAGCCAAGCGTGGCCTGGCTGGGTCCCTATTCTCAGGTTTGAACATATAACTTGAGGAAGCACAGTTAACTCCAAAGCTCATGCTCTTTTACACTGGCTCTCTGGAGTCTCTTCCCAATCTTGGATTTCTGTGACATCACAAGGCATGGTAGCCAAGGCCCAGACTCTGCCGCCACACTGCCCAGGTTCAGAGCCCAGCTCTGCTTTGGCTTTGTTGTCTGGCACATGGTGCTATATTATTATCTTTTTTCCTTTTCTCCTGTTTCTAACCAGACCTCTTTTGGTTCTTCCTTCCCTCCCCCTCACTCAATAACTACTGGCAGCCCTCAGACCTAGGACCTGGGCCTCTCATCATATTCATGTATTTTTGGAATTTACTACTCTTTAAACCCCACTGTATATGAATGACTTCCAAATTTTTTATCTAGTCTTGCTGTCCTATACCAAACCATCAATAGCCCAGGCCTTGAAATGGACATTTTTATTTTTTAAAGATTTTATTTATTTGAAAGAGAGACAGAGCATGAGTTGCAGGGGGTGGGGAGGGGAAGGGCAGAGGGAGAAGCCAGTTCCCCACTGCACAGAGAGCCCAACATGGGGACTTGAACCCAGGACCCTGGGATCATGACCTGAGCTGAAGTCAGATGCTTAACCAACTGAGCCACCCAGGTGTCCCAAAATGGACATTTTATCGCAAAGATATGTTTGAGAAAACTCTCAAACTTCCATGCCAAAGGCTAAGCTTATCTCTCTCTCTCAATTTTCTAATTTCTCCCCATTTCAGTTTCCTGGGCAGTCTTCTGCCCAATCATAGAGCTCCCTTTTCTTCTCAGTACTTGAATTCAGGTACATTTCTCTTTTGTTCATTCATATATTAACTCAACAAGTACTTCTCAGCAGCCTGCCATGTGTCAGCCATTGTGCTAGGCCTCAATGTACAAAGGTAAGTTAGGCTTGAGGAGATCAGTATTATGTGGGGGGCAGAGCCATATAAATAATGACAATATAATGAGGTAAATACTATAATAGAGGCTTCCACGCAAAGTCCCCATTAGAACGTAGTAACAAATGCAAAGTGCCACAAGAGTTGGGGGGAAGATTTCTGACAAAATGTAACATCTGAGCCATCTTTTAGGACAAACGGTTCAACCAGGTTGCAAGGTGGTAGAGCTGGGGGAGAAAGAAGGGAAACAGGGAGTTTGTGCTACGTCTCAGAGATATGAAAGGAAATGGCACATCTGACAGGGTGGTAGGTGAGTTCAGTGTGACTGGTGTGTGGAGGAAAAGCATGAAGACCAGCGCTGTTCAGTATACCTTTCTGCAGTGATGGAAATGGTCTAAATCTGTGCTAATAAGGTAGCCACTAGTCACATATGGCTATTGAACACCTCCAGTGTGGCTAGAATGACTGAGGAGCTGAACTTTTAAATTTTATTTCATTTTACTTAATTTAAATTTAAATACCATGTGGCTACTATTGAACAACGTTGGTTTAGGCACTGGATAAAGGACAGGACCCTAGGCACTAGGAAACCACTAAAGGTTTTTAAGCATAATACTAGCATAACTAGATATTTGAGGAAAGGAACACTGGCAGTAGGGATTAGAGGGAGGATGACTTAACACAGAAATGCCCGGTAGGCACCAGCCACATGGATAGAATAAATGAGACTTACATATATTTGGTAGAATTTACCGGACTTTGTGACTTTGTCAATGTGGGGAGTATAAGTGAGAAGACTCAACTGAAGTTTGCAGCCTGAGCAATGGGTGGATGGCAACAACAGATAGGATTAGGTGTGGAATGAGGGTAGAGTTTGCTTTGGGATATTGTTGACTCTGAGGTGACTAAGAACTATCTAGGACGATATGACTACAAAACAGGAAAAATATTAATCTACAACTGTAGAGGTGGGGCCAGAAATATATTTGGGAGTTATTAGCATATAGGTGGTCACTAAAGGCATGGGAGTGGAGGAACTCACCAGAGGAAAAATATGTAGAAGAGGACTGGATGGACCCTAAGGGACCCTAAGCAATCAAAGTGTGGTCTATTTTGTTTTTTTTTTTAAAGATTTTATTTATTTGAAAGAATTAGAGAGAGAGAGCACATGAGAGGGGGGAGGGCCAGAGGGAGAAGCAGACTCCCTGCCGAGCAGGGAGCCCGATGCAGGACTCGATCCCGGGACTCCAGGATCATGACCTGAGCCAAAGGCAGTCGCTTAACCAACTGAGCTACCCAGGCACCCAGAGTGTGGTCTATTTTGGTTTGCCAGGAGTCACCTGGGGTTTTTTTTAACAAAAAACCGATTCCTCACTGTGAATGTATTTAATGCCATGGAACTGTACACTTAAAAACAGTTAAAATGGTAAATTTTTATGTTATATACATTTTACCACAATAAAAAAATGCAGGAAAAACTCAAATCTAATCAAACCAACTGATTCCCAGACCCCATTCCTAACCTGAATCACTGTTTCTGGAGATGAATCCAGGACTCTCCAGGTAACTTAAGTTCAATTAAAATTTGAACTAACTGCTTTAAGAGTAGAGAAAAACTAAGAGATAGCTATGAAGAAAATAAAGGGAGAAGGGCATGGTGAAGAAACCAAGGAAGAGCAGTTCAAAGAAAGGGTCAGTAGTGCTGAATAGTGCCATGACCCAGGAGGAAGACTGAAAAGAAGCCTCAGGATTTGGCATTCAGGGGGGTCATTGACGAATGGGAAATGAGAGAGCAGATGCCATGGGGTCTATTCTTTCAAGGGCTTTGCTCATGTTTCACGGTAAAGATATGGAGGGAGAGACTGAATAAACTTGAAGGGAGACTGGACAGATGAAAAGTTGGTGGTTTTCAAGATGAGAAAGAATTGAGCATGTTGGCAGGTGGACAGGAAGGAGTCAATGAGGCCAAGGATACACCAAGGGGATCCTCAATAAAGCACAGTTTGGGAGAGGTAGTAGAGGTTGGGATCAGGAATTTGGGCAGAGGTTATTTGGGTAAAAGCTCACTGGGTAAGTTCAGAAGTGAAAAGGAGGGAAGATGCAGGGGTTTAAGACTGAGGGCAAGAAAAGACTTCCTGACACAGCAAACAAGAATGGCGCTGGTTGGTGGTTAGGTCATCTGCTTAGATTAATGGAGCAGGGATACAGAGTCAAGAACCTGCAGAAGGGTAAAGGTCTAGAAGAGTCACTAAGACGAAAGTGATCAGGAGCAGGAATATAAAAAGACTGAAAAGTAGTACTGGAGTCTGAGATTGGAAATAGCACCAACCACATAATTATCCTGCACAAAATAGAAAAATTGGTTTTCCTAAATGAAGGTTTTGGTTCCATTCTCCTATCGTTTAGGGACTGCACCAGTTTTTGCTCTCTCATGCATGAAGCTGAAATTCTCTAGCGGGAACTTTTACTAACTTCTCCATCAAAAGGTCGAATGTCTAACTGGTGGTTCAGATTCTCTTATTCCCTACTCCTCCTATAACTTCAGAAAATAATAGGATCTTAAGGATTTTGAAGCTCATCAATCTAGTCTCCCTTCTTAGCTAGGTATATTTTGTTTTCTCATCTACTCTCCACCAAACAAATCTTTCTTCATCTTCCATTTTCCCTTGGACTCAACTCATAGGTATCAAAACCTGACAAACATCAGTGACACCTATCCCATAGCATTGATGCTAAAGTCATCCAATTATAGACTGCATTTTATGCCTGCTTCCCTGCACATATTCCCACCCCCATACCGGTATGCTTTGGCAGAGGACGCTAACAAAAAAAGTCCTGAATTAACTTACTCTCTGGCATGTTTTCCATTCTGAGCTTGGGTGAGGTTCTTTTTCTTGAGCTGAAACCTCCCTGGATAGAGTGGTTAAAAGCAGAAGTTTCCTACCTATGCCAGAATCACAGGGCATTCTAAATCATATTCAAGTCACTTTTATTATATATAATTATACAGTCCCACTTCATTAATTTCTTTGTACCAGCTGGATACTGGGTTCATAATTTAAATCTTTTAAACATTTTATAAATGCTAGTCAGTACATTTTGGCCAGTATCTGTTACCTGTTGTGCTGGACCTGGGCATGTTGGAGACTTGACCTGCTCTGGAAAGATAAGATGTTTTTCTTACTACCCTCTCCTTTACCCAGGCCAGTGACTCTTCATTCCAGATTGTACTGTGAGGTTTTGCCTGAAAGGCAGGATGAGTAAATCCAGAAAAAGCCTGAAGAAGCCAGATTAGATTCAAGTTGCCCACGAAACTGATACATTCTAAGGTTAGCCTGGTATAAGTCTCTAACCACTGGAAGCAGCCCCTTCCATATCCTAGAACCAGGATCACTTTCTCTAGGCCATTTCAATCTGGATAACCCAGCTCATTGCTCCACAGATATATTCTCTTCCAGGATCAACTCAAACAGTAGGGAATAGATACTGATTCTTTCAATTGTATGTCTTGGACAAAAGCTTCTGCCATGTTTTGAGGCTGCCTTACAATCATGAATTGAGGCAAGTTAACTTAATTCTTAGTATTCAGTATCTCTTTCCTGGTCTTCCTGCCTTCCTGTCTCACTGTCTCCAGAATCTTAATCTGTTCCTTTCTTTCCCTTCCTCTGTCAGTAATTCAGGAATCGGATGAGTCTCTGTGGTTTGTTTTGCCCTGAAGAGCAGAAGGCTTCGGTCCCAGCTGGTGTTGCCAAAGCAGCATACTAATTCCATGCCGTGGTCCTGGGTCAAGATCTGCACAATCTGATTGGCCATATCACCTCGGATGGCAAGGGAACGGAAGTGGTCAAAATCATGAAGACCCAGCTTCCGGAGACGCCTTGCAGCTGCCCGGTAACACTTCCAGGGCTGTGGCTCCACAAGGAGGTAGTGGCAAAGGGAGGAAAGGTGACCCAGGAACTCCCATAGGCCATGGTCCCCGTGGTTCAGATGAATCCACATGGTTATTGACATGCAAAAGCCAATGTCAAAAACTGAACGTCCAAACTGGCTTAAGAAAGAGCTCAAGAGAACATTCCGGGTCCTTTGATTCATAAAGTCCAGGGTGATAAAGGTCAGGGCATCAGGAAAAGGGCATTCTTTTTCAGCTCGCTCCACCAGGACTGGATCTATGTCGCAGCAGAGTAGATGGAGTTCTCTTGAGGCATCTGAGCAGGTCTCCCCATCACGTAGGGAAAGGAAGTGTTTGTATAGAGCCACACTCAGATCCTAGAGAAATCCAAAAGAGCTTTGTCATTGCAGCTCTCAACCAGTGAATGGAAGAAAAACCTCTCTCTTATCATCCCATTGGACTGTCACTTACTCTTGGCTTTATAGGATGTGAAGCTCCTAGTCTAAGGAGGTTGCCCAAAAAGTTTTCCACAGAGCAGGTTCTCAGCGCCCTCCAGGGGTCTCAGGCTATAATGTGTCCTCTCTATACTTTCCTGACATTGATGGTACATTGGGTTGTATGGTTGAAAGTTACAGCCAAATGAATGCAGCAAAGGAGCCGAGAGCAGTCTTTCCCAGCTTAAGTAATATGCTGGTAAACTCACTTTTTTTTCTTTTCTTTTTTTAGGTATCTCAGACCCTAGTGAGGAGGAAAGAGTTCCAAGGGCATAACCTGTATTCCTTATCGGGAAGGTGAGGAACAGAGCAAGCACCATCTTATAAAACTCTGCTTTTCAGACTTGTAGTTGGGTAAGTCTGGATTCCAGAGATTCCTCATTTAGCCTTCACTCTACAACCTCAATTTTACTACCTGGCTTCACCACCCCCTTCTGAGAGTTATTCTGCTTCTACATCCATTACTCCCAAAAGTCGCTGCTGATCTTCCTTCTAGCCAAGTCTAATGATTTGTGATTTTCACCATCTCAGCACCTTTTTGACTCAAACAAGTCACCATCTCCTTTCTCTAGCGTTGACTTCTATAACCATTATAACCAATTCAAATTTGTGTTGTTCTAATCCATTTTTTCAAGGCATTTTTATGTATCACCTCGTTTTGCTCTGTGCAACAATCCTGTAAGGAAAATACTTAGGCCTTTTTGCAAGTGAAGAAAGTGTGGCGGGAAATCACCTAATGTCCAATAATAGTAGCATGGATACTTAAATGTGGTATATTCATTAAGACAGAATACTAAATAGCAGTTACAAATGAAGGAATTCAGCTCAGTGCATCAATATGGATGACGATGTTGAATATATAATGCTGAGTAAAAAAGCAAGACACAAAACAAAATACATGGTAAGCTTCCATTTATATGAAGTTCAAAAATGGGTAAGATTAAACTACATTGTTTAGAGATACAAAAATAGTGAGCTATAAAGAAAAGCAAGTAAATAATAAAAGTCAGGCTAGTTGTTACCTTTGGGTGGAGGGGGCAGTTTATGAACAGGGGAAGTGATATAAGGGATTCATGGGGTACTCACAATGTTTCATTCGTGATCTGGACTATTGTGATAAAGGTGTCTACATTATAATAATTCATAAAGTGTAAATTTATGTTTTAGGCACTTTTCTATACGTGTGGCATAGTTCACAAAAAATTCTGTATTTTAAAAATTATGATTCAGAGGCTAGTGACCTGTCCAATGTCACACAGTACATGGAATGATTTAGGCTACATTAGATTCTTTCCTCTATACCAGGCTTCTCACATTTTAATATCCATATTAATAATTAATGATATGCATAACACCTACGGATCTTATTAAAATAAAGCTGCTGATTTAATAGATTGTGTGTTGGGGGGGGGACTGAGATTCTGTATTTCTAGTTTGTTTGTTTTTTAAGTAGGCTACATACTCAGCATGCAGCCAACTCGGGGCTTGAACTCACAACCCTGAGATCAAGACCTGAGGTGAGATCAAGAATAGGACCCTTAACTGTCAGAGTGACCTAGGCGCCCCCTGAGATTCTGGATTTCTAATAAGCCACCCAAGTCATACTGATGTTGTAGCTCAAGGACCACATTTTGAGTAGGAAGGTCCTATACTATGCTGCTTAATTTTCTCCCCATTTCCATACTTATTTCTATTCTGGCTCCCTCTTCCAATCTGATTTTGGGTATGCCAGTTTGACTAGTCATTTTGCTCCATCAGTCACTCCACATCTCTTCACCCTCTCCATCCTCAATTCCCCAATCTCAGAATACCCTAGAAGCTTAAAAAAGAAAATACAGGGGTGCCTGGGTGACTCAGTCAGTTACGTGTCTGCCTTTGGCTCAGGTCATGATCCCAGGGTCCTGGGATGGAGCCCCACATTGAGCTCCCTGCTCAGCGGGGAACCTGCTTCTCCCTCTCCCTCTGCCTGTCGCTCCCCAACTTGTGCTCTGTCAAATAAATAAATAAAATCTTAAAAAAAAAAAAAAAGAAAATACAGACTCAAGGGTTCAATCACCCAAGATCCTGAATCAGTAGGTCTAGAGTGGGGCCTGGACGTTTTAGAAATGTAAACAAAGCACCCTATAAATTATGGTACATCCATACAATTTTGAAGCTGCTAAAAAAGAATGTAGTGACATGAGTGACCTCCAAATCATCAAGTGAAAAGCAAGGTGAAAAATAGTGTGCTACTATGTATAAAGCTAAAAGAGGTAGGATATTTATACATACATAAATGCTTGTGTACACATAGGCTGCACACCCAAGAAATTATAAACAGCAGATGCCATTGTGTAGGGGGAAAGGAGAATTTAGGGTCAGGAGTAGAGACTTACTTTTTATTACATGCCTATAATTTGCAATCATAGGGTCAGAATGTCTGCTTCTCTAGGATATGCTAGTAGTTACAATAGGTGTCAGACATTTCGATATTCTGGATGTGATTTCACTATAATCACTCTACGCTTAACAATAGCGGTAAGAAGACAGGGCAATGCCTTCCTCCACCAGGAAGCTGTATTCTCCCTCTCGATCCTCTCCACTGTACTCAGTCAACTCAATGCTTTTTAAATAAATATCCAGGGCGCCTGGGTGGCTCAGTTGGTTAAGCGACTGCCTTCGGCTCAGGTCATGATCCTGGAGTCCTGGGATCGAGTCCCGCATTGGGCTCCCTGTTCAGCAGGGAGTCTGCCTCTCCCTCTAAGCCTCCCTCCTCTCATGCTCTCTCTCTCTCTCAAATAAATAAATAAAATCTTTAAAAATAAATAAATAAATAAATAAATATCCACTTGGCTCCAGGGTCCATCCTACACTATATGGCACACAAATCTTTTTTTTTTTTTTTTGGGCACACGAATCTTAATTCCAAACATGAATCAGTCACCCCGGCTCATCTCTCCCAGTAAACCAGTCCCAACCCTACGCTCCCAAAGGTGGGCCTCCAGAAGCCCCGTCTCTGAAGCCAGGTCGCCAGCTACGCTGGACAGGAGGCAAATGCCGGAAGCCCAAATACGGTGACCCTTCCCACATGAGGTTTGGCCGGGAGGTGGCGAACGCACGGGAGGGGACACAGGAATTTGGAACGGAGTTAAAAATTATTCCTCTCCAAGATTCCTAAGAGAGATGGTGGTGGGACCCTAGAGGTCCCGTAGCAGCGGCACGGGGTTCACCCACGCGACGCCTTTAAATTCTTTTTGGAAAAGTCGTGATGGGTGTGACGCCATGCCCGAACCAAAGCCCCAGCGAAAGCGGAGGAAGCCAACTGCCCGGCTCCCCGACCTCCGACCCCGCCCCCGTCACTCACCCCAGAGTTACACCCCACGTCGAGCCCCACGATCGGCCTCGTTTCGGAACTCTGAGGAAAGAGCCGGCGAAGCAGCTCCGGGGGCAGGAGGCGGAGTCGTTGTTCTGGAGGATGGAAGCGGGAATAATGAGGGAAATTTCCAAATGGGGCTGCCCCGGGTTCCAGAATTCGCGGTTCCTCTTCCGCCGCGGCCTCTTCAACGCCCCCGGTGGCCTGTTTCGTGGACGCCGCCATTAGTCAGTCTGGCCTCTGGGTCCCGGCGGAACCGGAAGTCGGAAATCGGAAGCCTGCTTGCGAGCGGCACGGGCACCAGCGCGCGTGCGTTGAATGGCAGAGGCGGGTGGCTCTGAAGGCTGACGTCCACCGGGAGAGCGCTGCCAGCCGGGCTTGCGTTGCTTTGTTGAACCCTCATCGCAGCCTAGGGGGTGGTTAGTAGTAATATTATCCCATTTTACAGGTGAGGAAACGAAGGCAGCGCAGAGAGGTTAAGTGACTTGCCCAAGCTGACATAGTTTCAACTTGAGGTACCCAGAACAAGGAGTTTGTTGGGATGTTGGAAATCATTTTTGGTCCAGCTACATTCCTTTACAAGTGCATTAAGTGAGATCCAGAGGGTAGAAATTACTTACCCAGAGTCACGCAAAGAATCTGTGATACAGGAACTTGCACCCGGTTCATCCCATGGTTCCAGGAAAAGGTAGCCAGGAGCTACAGGTCACTTGAAGTGTCAGAAGACCAAGATGGCCCTGACTGCCAAGTGAGTCAGGTGGATAGGGGCAACTGTAAGTTGTGAGCTCCTTGAGAGGCAAGGACCATGCCTTAAGAGCCAGCACTTGAGAGTGCTTATCAGGAGCCAAACACCTGTCTAGGACCTCTACATATATTCTTTCAATCGTCATATCACTCCTGTGAAGAAAAGACCGTAGTTATCCCTTTTTTATATATGAGGACAGTGGGTTACAACTAATTTGTAACCTGCTCAAGGTCATGCAGTTAGAAATGATGGTACCAGCATTTGAACCCAGGCAGTCTGGTTCCAGAGGATGTGCTTGCAACCATTATGTTATTCTCGGCCTTGAATCCCCTATACCTACCATAATGCCTGGCGCAAAGATGCTCAATAAATATTTGTTGAATGAAAACTCAGTATTGATAAATGGTGCTGGGAAAACTGGATACTCATAAGCAAAATAATGAAAGTGGACCCTTATCTTACACAAAAATCAGCTCAAAATGGATTAAGAACTTAAATGTAAGACCTGAAACTGATAGCTAGAAACAAAAGGAAACACTGATCTTGGCAATGATTTCATGATATGACACCAAAAACAGAGACAACAGAAGCACAAATAGACAAGTGAGATGACATCAAACTAACATACACAGCAATGAAATCCATTGATAGAGTAAAAAGACAACTTAAAGAATGGGAGAAAATATTTGCAAACTATAGATCTGGTAAGGAATTAATTTCCAAAGTGTATAAGGAACTCCTATAACTCAACAGCAGAAAAACTAATAACATAAACAAAAACTGGGCAAAGGATTTTTTTTTGAAGATTTTATTTATTTATTTGACAGAGAGAGACACAACGAGAGAGGGAACACAAGCAGGGGGAGTGGGAGAGGGAGAAGCAGACTTCCTGCTGAGCAGGGAGCCCGATGTGGGGCTCGATTCCAGGACCCTGGGATCATGACCTGAGCTGAAGGCAGACGCTTAATGACTGAGTCACCCAGGCGCCCTTGGGCAAAGGATTTAACTAGACATTTCTCCAAAGGAAAGCATACAAATGACCAACAGGTATATAAAAAGACACTCAATGTTACTAATCATCAAGGAAATGCAAATCAAAACCACAATCAGATATTGCCTCACATATGTTAGGATAGCTATTATCGAAGAACAAAAACAAAGACAAGTGTTTTGGCAAGTATGTGGAAAAAGTGGAACCCTTGTACACTGTTGGTGGGAATGTTAAATGGTGCAGCCTCTATGGAAATTCTTCCAAAAATTAAAAATAGAACTGCCATATGACTCAGCAATTCCATATCTGGGTATTCATCCAAAAGAATTTAAATCAAGTTCTCGAAGAGATAGTAGCACTCCCATGTTCATTGTGACACTCTTCACAAGAGTCAAGATGTGGAAACAACTTAAATGTCCACTGAACAGATGAATAGATAAAAGAAATGTGGTATTGTATACAATGGAATATTATTTATCTTAAGAAAGAAGGAAATCCTGGCCTTTGTGACAACATGGATGAACCTTGAGGACATTTTGCTAAGTGAAATAAGGCTGTCATGGAAGGCCAAATACTTCATGATTCCACTTATGTAAGGTATCTAAAATAATAAAAATTCATAGAAACAAAGAATATAATGGTAGTTGCTAGGGACCGGGGGGGAGAGTGATAGGGGGAGTTGCTAATCAATGGCTGCAAAGTTTCAGTTCTGCAAGATGAATAAAGCCTAGAGATCTGTTGTACAGTATTGTGCCTGTAGATAACAATATTGTGCTGTACACTTAAAAATTTGGTAAGAGGGTAGATCTCATATTGTGTACTTCTCACATGAAGTAAAATTTAGGAGAACAAAAACAAACTCAATAGAAACTGCAAGTAGATGACTAAAGCCAGGTTTGTTTTAGGAAAATTAGAATGGAAGGAAGAAAGGAGCTGAACTGAAACAGACAAAGTGGAATGGAGGTAGGCAAAATATGGGCTGAGCCAGAGGTAGGGAAAAAAACAGAGCTGGTAAGGAGAGAGACCGAGGGGTTAGCCCAGGTAGCGGTTTCCAGTTAGAAGACAGGATGGCCCAGAATATCCAACAGGTTCCGCCAGGGGTCAGCAGAGTTGTGTTGACCTCTCCCCACCTGGCCTGCCATCTTAAAGGGCTTCCTGCTACATGAAGCCAGTGGCCTGCTGAACTTCTAAGGGACTGAAGTATGACCGCTGCAGATAATGTTATCTGCAGGTAAAATTTTAACTGGCAGAGTTTAAAATGGACCTTGTCTCTTGCCCTCCCAGTTTGTACTTCATACTTCCATCTCTGCCTGATCTATTTGGGGACATAAGTTAAAGACCAAAAGTCATAGTGGAATTGAGTAAGCCACAGTACTCTGAACAATTTCCAGAAAAAGTTCGGGGTGGAACAGCAGCCCTGGTACCATTTCTCTCCCCAGTGTTTTGAGATTTTGGTGAGCCGAACTTACCTCCTTTTGTCACTAGATGGCGCTAGCACAAACCCTTGACCACCCTTAATTTTCTTTCTTTCTTTTTTTTAAAAGATTTTGTTTATTTATTTATTTGAGAGAGAGAATGAGAGAGGGAGAGAGCATGAGAGGGGGGAGGGTCAGAGGGAGAAGCAGACTCCCTGCTGAGCAGGGAGCCCGATGTGGGACTCGATTCCGGGACTCCGGTATCATGACCTGAGCCGAAGGCAGTCGCTGAACCAACTTAGCCACCCAGGCGCCTGACCACCCTTAATTTTCAAGGCGCTGGAATCACCTTGCTTTTGTAAACCCTTTTTGTTTGCTTTTTTAAACACTATATATTATTGCCAGTAAGGTGTTCGATTCCATTAAGGACATGGGCATGTTTTTGAGTTTTTGAAACACTGTTCACCAGAAAGATAAAGTCACCAGGTCTAGATGGGGAATGGCAGGCTCCTCCTCATCCTGGGATCCTTGAGAAGCAAAGATATAGGTGGGTCTGGTAATGTTACTGGGGACCTAAAATACCTCAGAGATGAGCCCATAAAGAGGCATTTTAGTTTGATCCACTCTGGTGACTTTTTGAACCTGTGTCCATTTTTCATTTTTGATTGGCCCAGATGACCTGACAATACTCAGCTCCTGGGCTTGGGGCCTGAGTCACCCCAACACCTCAAATAGCTATAGCAGCACCTAGGAGCATGCTCTACACTGCAGTTGGCCAGGTTTTGTGGAGCCTGATGCTTATACAATTGTGGGGGTGGATGTGCTTGGTGGGTGGGGGATGGCCTAGATGAGGGATGGGGATTAAGGAGGGCACCACTGGGTGTCTTATGTAAGTGATGAGTCAGAAACCACTATTGCACGGTATGTAAGCCAACTAGAATTTAAATAAAAATTTTTTTTAAAAGATTACAAATACAGAGACATGTAAAACTGAATATTTATTTACAATGAGAAAATAAATCACAACAAATTACACATTTTTATTTTTTTTTAAATTTTATTTATTTGAGAGAGAGAGCATGAGCAGGGAGAAGGGCAGAAGGAGAGGCAGACTCCCTGCTGAGCAGGGAGCCCGATGCAGGGTTAGATCACAGGACCCCAAGATCATGACCTGAGCCAAAGTCAGACACTTAACCAGCTGAGCCACCCAGGTGCCCCCAAATTACACATTTTTATTTTTTTAATTAATTTATTTTTTATTAAAGATTTTTATTTATTTATTGAGAGAGAGAGAGAATGGTAGAGAGAGAGCATGAGAGGGAAGAAGGTCAGAGGGAGAAGCAGACTCCCCGCTGAGCAGGGAGCCCGATGCGGGACTCGATCCTGGGACTCCAGGATCATGACCTGAGCCGAAGGCAGTCGCCTAACCAGCTGAGCCACCCAGGTGCCCCCAAATTACACATTTTTAAAAGCTCTGGAATTTTAGCTCATAGATGAAAGAAACTTGATCAAATTTTTCCCCAATTTGATGACAAACTAAATTTACATGACATTGCCAATAACAAATTGTGAACCTGAAAGAGACTTTTCTAAATGATCAAATAATAAAAGGCAAATTTGGGTGTGTCTGGGTGGTGTAGCTGGTTAAGCATCCAGCTCTTGGTTTTGGCTCCAGTTATGGGATTGAACCCTGCGTCGGGCTCCACGCTCAGCGCGAAGTCGGCTTGGGTTTCTCTCTCCCTTTCTCTCTGCCCATCCCCCCAAATAAACAAATCTTAAAAAAAAATAAAGGGCAAATTTAATCTGCCATGCTAAGAAAATACTGAATTATCTTTTTTGTCCTCTCTAAAAAATGGTATTATTGAATCATTGCCATATGAAGAGACAACCAAAGAGTATGTAGCCAAAAATGTAAGAAAAAAGTAATATTCAAGTGTGACTGGCATTTAATTCATCAAATTATTATGGGAGTTTTTTGTGATATTTGTGGTATTTGTCAGCTTTTAAAATTTATCCTGTGCAAAGACTAATCTTAGATATACTCTTCAAATTGATTACATTTACTAGCCAATTTGCTTTTGAAAACCTCATTATAATTGGTGTATGAGTTTTTTATTATCTCCTTTGATCTTGATAATTTGTGTCATCAAAAAATATAAAGATAGGAACTCTTAGAAATTGTATTTCGAACAGTTCCCATCAAAAAAGAAGAGAATGGGGTGCCTGAGTGGCTCAGTTGGTTAAGCGACTGCCTTCGGCTCAGGTCATGATCCTGGAGTCCCAGGATCGAGTCCCGCATCGGGCTTCCTGCTCAGCAGGGAGTCTGCTGCTCCCTCTGACCTTCTTCCCTCTCATGCTCTCTCTCTACCATTCTCTCTCTCTCAATAAATAAATAAAAATCTTTAAAATTTTTAAAATATAATAATTTTATTATTATAAAATAAATAAATAAATAATAATAAAATAAATAAATAATAAATAAAAATAAAATAAATAAAAATAAAAAAAAGAAGAGAATGTATGGTACATTTATAATGATATACTGTTTTATTGAGTATATTGCCAACAGGACAAAACTTACTTTGACTAGATGTCAATATGGACAGAATCCTCTGCTTATATTTTTGCACAGCTGACAATCGGAAGAATTTTCTTCAGACTAGCTTCTGGCTTCATACATCTTCTAAGCCTTATTTTTTCCTCCACTCCTGCATACTTCTGGTACAAGGTGCTAAATGTAGGACAGGTTTAGATCTTGATTTGAACTCTGGCCTTGCACCTCTAGGTCATAATAGTGGTGGATAAGAGACTTCTAGAGTTATTCCTTCAGCAGGTAAAAGTTCAGCTATGCATGGAAATAATTTAAAACCATGTGAATAGATCCTAAATGGAGTGTATCTCCAACTAAACTTCCCCTTAGCTGGATTCCAAAAATACCTGTAGCCATTCCAATGCCATTTAACACAAGGGCAAATGTGAAGGAAGGGACATTGAAGTGGAAATCCAAATTTTAACCACCTGTAGCTAAAATATCGTATTTTTGCAAATTTTACAAAAACAAATGACCCTGTAGACACATTTCTAGGGCCTTAGACATGTTCTATGAGTAAATGAGGACCCTGAAGTTTGAGCTTCATTAGCTCCATGGAAAATTCATCTCTGCCCTGCACAGAACATAAACCCAAGAATAGTTAAACTGCAGAGGTGTGTATATATAGAATTGAAAATATACGGGCACCTGGGTGGCTCAGATGGTTAAGCGTCTGCCTTTGGCTCAGGTCATGATCCCAGAGTCCTGGGATCGAGTCCCGCATCGGGCTCCCTGCTCCTTGGGAGCTTGCTTCTCCCTCAGCCTCTCTCTCTTTCTCTGTCTCTCATGAATAAACAAATAAATAAATAAGTCATTAAAAAATATATACAAGTCAGGAACGATTGACATATATAATGGTTTCTATGGCTTCCTAAGGAACCTTATGCAGCTGATGTCTTGGCCCATGGTCTAGTCCATCTTACTCTCCCTTCTTTCCCTTTCAAATCATGCCCTAGAGCCCCTGCTCCCTGCTTTTCCACCTCACTCACTGCCTCCATTTGGGGATCAGAGGGCCTCAGGACTGAGGGTTAATCAGGAGTCTGTGTATATTTTAAAATATCAAGTCTATTTTCTCACAGAAACTCCAACAAGGGACTCCTGCCTGGACTTTTGGAACACAACCCATCTGCAAATGGAGAACTTACTCCTTATTATAGTTGAGAAGTTCTATAATTAGTCCTTGCAGAGTTTTAAACCACTTGGAAACAATAACCATACAATTTATAAATGGAGTGTTATAGCTGAAACGCAACCAAGAGAACCCCTATTTTGAACCTCTTATTCTCTGATGAGGAAACTGAGACCCAGGAGGTAAAGGCAGTTTCTCCAAAGACAGAGCCAAATTAGTCAGGGCAGGCTAAAGGCGATAACAAGTAACCCCCAAATCTCAGTACCTTACCATAATATAATAAAGGGTTATTTCTCCCTCGTTGTCACAGTCCATTGTGGGTCAGTGGGGAAGAGGGGAAGGGCTCTAAATATACTAAAAAATATTACTTTGTACACTTTAAATGGGTGAACTCTACGTTATGTAAATTATATCTTAATAAATCTGTTTGAAAAAGAAAAAAATTGAACAAACACCATATCACCCAAGCCATCACACTCCTGGGCATTTATCCTAGAGAAATGAAAATTTATATCCACACAAAACCTTTACATGAATGTTCATAGGGCTTTATTTTTTTTAAAAAGATTTTATTTATTTGAGAGAGAGAGAGACACAGAGAGAATGAACAGGGGAGAGGGGCAGAGGGAGAGGGAAAAGCAGACTGCCCACCGAGGAGGGAACCCCACATGGGGCTTGATCCCAGGACACTGAGATCATGACCTGAGCTGAAGACAGACGCCCAACCAGCTGAGCCACCCAGGCACCGCAGGGCTTTATTTGTAATAGTCAACAATTGGAAACAATCAAAATGTCCTTTAATAGGTGAATGGTTAAATGAAATGTGGGACAGCTGTAGCATTAACTATTACTTAGCAATAAAAAAGAACAAACTGCTGATACATGCATCAGCTCACATGGATGTCAGGGGCATTATGCTGTGTGAAAAAAATCCCCGCAAGATAAAAACTATATGATTCCATTATATAACATTTTCAAAATGGAAAAAAAATTATAGAAGATGGAAAACAGATTAGTGGTTGCCAGGGATGGTAGGGGTGGATATGACCATAAAGGGATAGATCAGGGCAGATGTTTGTGACAATGGAATGGTTCTGTGTCTTGATTGCTGTGGTAGTTACATGAATCTGCACGTGTGATAAAATGTCACAGAACTATATACACACATACCAGTGTTAATGTCACAGTTTGGGTAGTGCATTATATGCACAAAAAATGTAATCATTGAGGGAACCTGGTGAAGGGTGTATGGGACCTCAGTGCACATATAGTTATTTTAAAATAAAAAGGTTTTTTTAAAGATTTTATTTATTTATTTATTTGACAGACAGAGAAACTCTGAAGGAAAGTTATTTCCAAACTTTCATTTGATACACAGCCAAATGATGAATTGTGAACACAAAATGAAGACACTTCTAGACATGCAAGAAACCAAAAGTATTATTTCCCATCAATTCTTTCTCAGGAAGTTGTTGGGAAAGGTTTTTCCACCAAAATGAGTAGAAAGCCCGAGAAAGGGAAGTTCATGGGATCTAGAATGCAGGTTTCCAACAGAGGAAGGTGGTGAAGGGGATTCCCCAGGATGGAGATGAGGAGAGATGCCCGCATAACAGCTGCACAATAGAGCTCCGGAGCATCCAGGGCAGGCTAGAGAAGTCAGAAGATTTGGAAAGACGATATGGTGTCAGCAAGATGAAATGATAGAACATCTAGTATATTGGAACATACTGGGAGGATATTTACCCACTTAAGGTGGTGAAGAGAAATAATAAGGACATAGGAAAGTAAATGTACAAACAACTAACAATAACCGATTAATCTCCAGAAAAGCAAAACGTTGTGCAAGAAAGGAAAAATAATCACCATATACTACATAGTCCCGTGGTCAACAGGGTTTACAGTCTTAATATGTAAACATTCAATATTGATCAATTCATAATTATTGATATAACCATACCAGAAGGACCTAGGGAGTGGGTGGAAGAGGAAGAGAGAGAGTGTGTGTGTTTGCATGCCCTGATTTCCATCTCTCTCTCCCAGTTTTTTATTTTATTTTATTTATTTATTTGACAGAGAGAGACACAGTGAGAGAGGGAACACAAGCAGGGGGAGTGGGAGAGGGAGAAGCAGGCTTCCCGCGGAGCAGGGAGTCTGATGCGGGGCTCGATCCTGGGACCCTGGGATCATGACCAGAGCGGAAGGCAGCCGCTTAATGACTGAGCCACCCAGGCACCCCTCCCAGTTTGTTTTGAAAACTTTCTGTTTTTCCCTCTGGCTGCCCTTTTATTTTCTTCCTCAAACTAATGTATTTCCCATGCTTTCAATAATGCACATGTATTCATTTTTATAGTCAGAAAAAGAAAAAAACCAACACAGCTTATTACAAAGAAAAGGTCAGGAATGATGTCTCCAAGCATCCTCAGCTCCCATTCTTAATGCACTATGGACTTAGCATCTGTAAATTTTTCTAAATATTATTTGAACCTATGTACGGTTTCAGCATATACAACTGCTTGGGCATAATGAATTTCATAAGGTTACCATGCTATGCAAAGAATTCGTTTATAGAATCATAGAATCCTACCTTTTCATTTACCATCTTTCAAATCCAGGGGTTCCCTACAGTCAAGGGTTTTTTAAGGTGTGTTTAGGACGGTGGGGCTGAGGCAAGGTCTGGGAAGGGAACAGAGGCTGGAGGCCTGGGGTGCTTTGGCGTTAGAGGAGGCAGAGGGGCTGGTGAAGAAACCATGAAGAGAAGAGGAAGAACCACTTCCTCTCCCCTACTAAGGACACAAAGGGAAGACAGATCTGACTGGCAGGCTCCCTGGTGCCTTCTGAAACATGAATATGCAAATGACTCACCTGAACCTCTTGTTAAAATGCAGATTCTGATTTGGAGGTCTGGGGTCTGCATTCTTTTCTTTCTTTCTTTCTTTCTTTCTTTCTTTCTTTCTTTCTTTCTTTTTTCTTTTTCAGAGAGAGAGAATGTACTCTCATGAGTGTGAAGGGAGGAGGGGCAGAGGGACAGAGAGAGAGAGAGAGAGAGAGAGAGAGAGAGAGAGAGAGAGAATCTCAAGCAGGCACCACGCTCAGCAAGGAGCCTGACCCGGGGCTCCATCTCCGATATCATGACCTGAGCTGAAATCAAGAGTCAGACGCTTAACCAACTAAGCCACCCAGGCGCTCCTGGGATCTGCATTTCTGACAGGCCCCCGGGTGATGCCAAGCCTGCTGGCCCAGGGACAATGTTTTGAGTGCCTAAGATGATCTGCAAGGTCCTCTAAAAACTGACCTGTTTCTTCAGCTTCCTCTCCTCCACCCACTCCCCACCCCATTCTAATGTCTCTGTTGCAGTCGTGCTGAACCACTCAGGTCTCTAATGTGCGGGGTGGGGGCTCCTGTCCTTGCACAGGCTGTTCCCTGGGGTTGGATTCTACCCTCTCCCTGCCCCCCAGGATTGCTACTTTCCTGAGACCCAGTTCGTGTGTGTCCTCTTTTGTGAGACATCACCACCCACTCTTCTTCAGAAAGAGTATTTCCCTCCCTCCAACTAGATGTGTGTCTATTACTGCCTTTCTCATACAAGATTGCAATTTTTTATTTATTCTGAACTTACTGAAGGAAGTGACCCTGTCCTGTCTTTTGTATCCCCAGCATCTGGTACAGTGCTGGCAGCTAAATAAATGCCACCTAACGGAATGAATGCTTGTTTTATAAAGAAGGAATAGATTCTCAACAATGTACAGTTTTACATTTTTTTGTTTTACAAAGAGGACCAAAAAAAAAAAAAAAAAGACTGGGAAAAGGTGCTCAATGCACCAAGTAGGTGATACTTGGTAACTGTCAATACTGCCGGTTTCCTGCCCATCTGCCTTCCCTTTCTCCCTTCCAACATCCTTCCCTCTCTCTTTCCCTCTTTTTTCTGTTTATTCTTTGAATTTTTTATTATTTATTTTTTAAAAAAGATTTTATTTATTTGACACAGAGAGAGAGAGAGAGGGCACAAGCAGGGGGAGCGGCAGAGGCAGAGGGAGAAGCAGGCTCCCTGCTGAGCAGAGAGCCTGACATGGTGCTCCATCCCAGGATCCCAGGATCATGACCTGAGCTGAAGGCAGACGCTTAATTGACTGAGCCACCCAGGTGCCCCCTTTTTATTTTTTTAAAAAGATTTTACTTATTCATTTGAGACAGCGAGAGACAGACAGAGAGAGAGAGAGAGCACAAGCCGGGGAGGGGCAGAGGGAGAGGGAGACGCAGGCTCCCCACTGAGCAGGGAGCCTGACACGGGGCTTGATCCCAGGACCCTGGGATCATGACCTGAGCTGAAGACAGATGCTTAATCATCTGAGCAACCCAGGCGCCCCAATTCTTTGAAATATTTTTAAAAGATTTATTCATGTATTTGAGAGAGAGAGAGAGTGAGTGGGGGAGGGTGGGCAGAGGGAGAGGGAGAGAACCTTTAAGCGGACGCCCGGCTGAGAGCAGAGTCCAACGCGGGGTTCTATCCCAGGACTCTGAGATCATGACCTGAGATCCTGACGTGAGCCAAAATCAAGAGTCGGCCGCTCAACTGACTGAGCCACTGAGGTGTCCCTATTCTTTGAATTTTTCTTTTTAGTATACTTCATTATACAAGTTATGTAATTTTTCAGTATAGAAAACTTAGTAAATCTAGATAAACCACAAGAAAAGACCTGAAGTCTTATTCACCACCTGGAGATAACCACAATTAACATTTTGGTGTATACCCATCTGATTTTTTTCTTATCCATAAGTGTACATAAAATGTATGTGTGTATCTATGTATTTAATTAACATTAAACAAATTAACTTTTAAAATAGTACTCACTGGGGCGCCTGGGTGGCTCAGATGGTTAAACGTCTGCCTTCGGCTCAGGTCATGATCCCAGAGTCCTGGGATCGAGTCCCACATCGGGCTCCCTGCTCCTTGGGAGCCTGCTTCTCCCTCTGCCTCTCTCTCTCTCTCTCTCTCGCTCTGTCTCTCATGAATAAATAAATAAAATCTTTAAAAAAATAATAATAAAATAGTACTCACTGAAATGCAACTGTGGGTATAACCTCCTTTGGAGATAACAGCAGAAGCCTGCATTTCGGAACATTTTTAAAAATTTTAGATCTTTTTTTGTACTGTTTTTAATTTTAATTCCAGTGTAGTTAAGTACAGTGTTATGTTAGTTTCAGGTGTACAATCTAGTGATTCAACAACTCTACATTATTCTGGGCTCATCATAAGTGTACTCTTTAATACCCAATCACTTATTCATTTCAGAACATTTTTAAGGAATATAAGCCAGTTAGCTTGTGGCATATCCCTCAATTTGGTTTTGTCTAGTGTTTTCTCATAAGACTCAGGCTTTGAGCTTTTTTGGTAGGAATTACAGGGGTAGAATGTGTCCTTGTGAGTACATCACATTGGAAGAGGCACATGTTGCTGATTATTTGGTCCCCCAACCTGCCCCCCACCACACACACCCCAGGCCTTTATTCAAGCTGTTCCCTCTGTCGGAATGGCCCTCTTCTCTCTTGCCTGCTTGACTAAAATTTGCTCCTCCTTTACGATCCAGCTCAAAGTTCTCAGAGAAGACTTTCCTAACTCTTCATCTAACTACAGTAGTGTGGCACTTACCACGTGACAGTCACTTCCCTGTCATCTCCATATCTGACGGAGCTCCCTGACAACAGGCTCTCTGTCTTAAGGTGGTAGATATGTCATTCAGCATTCTCCTGGGAGCCATACTCTGGTTTTCCTTTGGGGAAATACCCCTCATTTTCCCTATCCCCATCCATGAGTGCAGCTCAGGGCTGAATATATGACCTGGGTCCAGTCACTCAGTGCCTTCCACCCCAGTGCCAGAGGGATTGGTCTAGTGAAGAGCTAGCTTCTGAATCCAGGAGGTCTCATCAGGGTCAACCAGGACTTCTGCCAGAATTGCTGGACCAGAGAACTCATGGAACACACACAATAGCCCTTCCATCACATTCCATTAGTCAAAGAACTGTGCTCATTGTGTTAAACTGCTCCCTTCCACCCCCTGGCCTCATGCCCCTCCCAAGATCTCCCAAGTTTCATTCCCCTACTACATCAGGTTTAGGCTTGAGGTCCAGAATCACATCTAAATCAAGTGTATGTGCATGTGGGGCTCCTCAGGTTTGGTTCCTTAGGTAAGGCTGTTCTCAATCTGAACTAAATCTGAACTAAAGACATATGAATATATGTCTTATTAAATAACTAAAGTTATTTACCTGCATACACACACACACTCACACACACATACACACACGACATATAATAGCAGGACAGGCATAGGTCCAAAGCCTCTCCATTTTGTATTATTTCCTCTCCCTTTCAGGTTGAGCTGGTGGTGCTTCTACCAATACAAGGCTTTTTTTTTTTTTTTTTTTAAGATTTACTTATTTATTTGAGAGAGAGAGAGGGAGAAAGCCAGAGAGCAGGGTTGGGGAGCGGCAGAGGGAGAAGAGAATCTCAAGTAGACTCCGTGCTGAGTGCAGAACCTGACGCGGGGCTCCATCTCATGACCCTGAGATCATGGCCTGAGCTGAAACTAAGAGCTGGAAGCTTAACCAACTGAGCCACCAAGGCACAAGCCCCCCCCCCCAATATAAGTCTTAAAAACTCTGGTTTTTCTATGAATCTTACTGGGGTGCAGTAACAAGCTTCATTAGACAAGTTGCACTCATAAATCTAAGGCAAGGCCTCCTCTGTCTTGGGCCCCCAAAGAGGCTGCTGAAGGCTAGCATCTTTAAGATTTTGAGAAGCCCTATTGTTTAGCAGAGGGCCTGTGCAATAAACACCTTTAAGACTTTTAGGAGTACTTCCGTCTATTGGAAAGATTCTATGAGGCCCCATCTTAGATCTTTCTGAGGTCTTAACAAAGGGCTTTATAATCACACTTTTGGCCTCTTCTTTACCAGGAGACCGTGTTTTCCTGATAGTGTCCTGGATTTGATTTTTGCCGTGGGGCCCTTTATTACTTTGAGAATTCTTTGCTGGCTCGAAAGACTGTCATGGGGCTTTTTATGTCTCCTCCAAATTCTGCTTAAAAACAGAGTAATTCCTTCTTTAGCTTTCCACTCACTATCTGTTTCTTAGGATACAAAGCCAAGATAAACCCATGGACACTCACAACATTCTGCCTGGAAATCTTCTTAGCCAGATCCATCAGTTCATTAGGTCCTTTTTCTGTTTTTTGTTTTGTTTGTTTGTTTGTTTTTTTATATTAGAGCAGAGAAAAGTTTTGCCAAATTTTCTACCATGATGCAGCAAGGGTCTTTGTTCCTCCAGGTTCCAAGTATATTTTCCTCAACTTTCCTTTGAACGTTCACCTGCAGTCTCCTTGAAGCCCTTCTGGCCTTCCCTAACGGACTCACTGAGGCCTGTCAGGCATCTCCTATCACCTGGAATGCCAAAGCAATGCCAGATGTTTTAAGTTTTGTTATGGCAGCGTCTCACTTCCAGGGACCAAATTCTGTTCCAGTTATCTCTTGCTGTAAAGCAAACTATTTCAAACTTAGTGGCATAAAACAGCAACTATTTTATTATCCTCATGGGTTATGTGGATTAAGAATGTGGACAAGGATGGTTTGTCCATGCTCCATGATGTCTTGGGCCTGAATTGGGAAAACTCAAATGGCTGGGGGCTGGAATAGCTGAAGTTAGGGAATCAACTTCCAAAATGGCCTCTTCCCTCTCATGGCTGCCTCTTGATGGGCACGGTTGGTAGACTGGACTCAGCTGGGGCCCTTGGCTAGAGCACATGGTGTCCTTATCATGGAGAAAAAAGAGCTAACAAGAGGGCATAGAGCTATTGAGGGACAGGGTAGGGCTCACTTCTTTTGGCAAGGTTTTCCCAGTAAAGAAAGCAGAGATCTTGGAGAGGGTTTGGGGCTAGTAGGCTGGGAAAAAAGATCTTAGTTGTGTGTGTGTGTGTGTGTGTGTGTGTGTGTGTGTGTGTGTGATCAGCAAGAGGGCAAACACTAGTTTGCTGGGAATAGCCAGACTTGAGTGAAAGCAGATGGCATATTTATGAGCTGGATTAGGTCAGCTCAGCTCCGTAATTTCTCCAACCTAATTTAGGAGCCTGGGAATATGCGAATGAAGAGCTTGGTGTGGGGACCATCCCAGGGGTGGGGGTAGGGGGATGTGCTTGGAGGCCACCCCTTAAGACAGTAGCTGCCAGAAGGGGATGGATGGTATGGTGGGTTGTATAGTGATATCCAAAAAGAGATGTACAAGTCCTAACACCCTGGTACCTATGAATGTGACCTTTTTCAGAAATAGGGTCTTTGTGGATATAATTAAAGACCTTGAGGAGAGATCATTATCCTGGCTTTAGGGTGGGCCCTAAATCCATGACAGGTATTCTTTATGAGAGAAAGGAGAGGGAGATTCAAGACACAGAGACACAAGGGAAAAGACCGTGTGAAGACAGAGGCAGAGATGGGAGGGCAGCCCCAAGCCTAGGAACAGCAAGGATCTCCAGCAGTCCCCAGAAGCTGGAAGAGAGGCATGGAATGGCTTCTCCCTTGGGGCCTCCAAAAGAAACCAACCCTACTGACCCCTTGATTTCAGGCTTCTAGTCTCCACAACTGTGTGAGAATCACTTATTTCTGCCCTTTTAAGCTACCAGTTTGCAGTAATTTGTGACCGCAGTCCTAGGAAACTACTGAAGAATGAACAGGCCGAAGGCAGACAGAGTGGGGCTGAAGGGCCGGCTGGAAGCAGGAGGAGGAGACCAGGGAGCCCAGTGGTGCCAACCCCGCCCCCACCTCCTGCGTGGACCGCCTTCCCTCCCTTTCCACCAGTGCGCGTGCTCAGCCTTCCATGCGCTTCAGACCCTGACTCGGAGGGCCCCCCCCCCCCCCCCGCCACTGTTCCACACCTCCTCAGTACTTACTTGCCTCCCTGCCAGGCATGCTTTCAAGAGCATTAACTTGGGACCGTGAGCTAAGTGGCTGGGAGCTGTCGTGTATGTTTTTTCAACTGCGACACTGCTGTCTTCTCCCTCGCCTATCTTTCTTGTCAATGGAAGTGCGTTGTACACAGTGGGTGCCTAAAAAATGTTATTTATTCTCTCTCCAGAGTCCCCTAAATATTGCCGTGCTCCTTCCCGGCTGCGGCTGAATTTATACCCAAACCTTGTCACAGGTGAGGATAATGTCCCCCACTGCGTCAGTGTGGTGTGTTCCCATCCCACACGACACCCTGGGCCCCAAGTTCCCTGAAGGAACCTGGCAATGTAGTCATCACCCCATGTGCCTTCTAATCCCACTCTCGGCACTAACTTGTGTATAAACTCGGACAAGTCACTGCACCTCTGCTCCTCAGTTTCCTCTTAAGTAAAGCAAAAGGATTGGAGCAGGTTCATTCATGCCTCCATTTATCCAAAAACCACTTATTGAGACTATTTGCCTTAAGTCCTGTGAATTCAAGGGTGAACGATAGTTCGTGCCTTCAAGGAGCTCAAGTGTCATACATAGAAGCAGACAGGAGGAGAGGTTAAAATGCAGCTGGGGTGGTACAGGGCAGGGGGGCTCCGAGGAGGGGGTGGCCAGGGCACCTGGGGGAGGGACTGAGAAAGGCTTCATGGGAGAGGTGACCCCTAAAGCTGCTGCTCTTGGGGATCCTTCCAGCTACAACATAGGCTTTCCTTCTAAGGACACAGGTTTTGGGTCGACATAAGGAAGACTCTTCTAACAGAAGTAGAAGAGAGACACCTCCAGCTCGGCGGTGACAGGAGCAAGCATCCAAAGAGCCTCTGCAAAGGGTATATATCGACAGGAGGACCAGTGTTTCTTTTTTTTCTTTTTTCTTTTTTATTCATCTGAGAGAGAGAGAGAGGGGGGGGGGGGGGGAGGGGAGCAGGGGGGGGGGGAGGGGCAGAGGGAGATTGAGAAACCGACTCCCCGCTGAGCAGGGAGCCTGACTCCAGGCTCCATCCCAGGACCCTGGGATCACAGACATGAACCGAAGGTAGCCGCTTAACCATCTGAACCACCCAGGCGCCCCCAGTGTTTCTTTTTCCCCATCAAGATAAGTGTGGAGATTTAATTCACACTTAGCTGTGCTGGGAGAAACAGTTCTGGTGTGAACCTTTCACATCAAATCTGAGTTAAACCTCACACGCGGACTCCCCGGCCATCTGAGGCGACAAGCAAAAGGCAGGCGAAGGAAAGGGTTCAGGTGTCATAATTTTATTCTTATCTCCTGTCAGTCACGGACCGGGAAGGCGAGGTCAGGGAAGGGAACAGGCGCGGACCCTGGGCAGCTTGGAGGAGCTGAGGCCAGAAGGGCTGTGTGTGGCAGTAGGTCTCTGCCCTCAGTCACTTGGGAGAAAGCTCTGGGGCCCGGGCTGCACAAGGTGGATTCCAGCAGACAGAGATGTGACAACGGCTGGACTAAGGGGAACCATCGGAGGCTGATGAGGAGGGAGGTCTGGGGAGGTCTGAGAAGGGTCACAAATGAAAGCCAGATCCCGCCTGGAACCTCAGGCCATACAGCCCTCCTGCTTCCCGCCTGCAGAACCAGGCCCTGCTTTTCCTCCGGCAGCCACCACGGGGCAGCAAAGTGCTAGCGTGAAATCAGCCCGCAGGGAGCTCTGCTCCCTCCTGGCCTTGTCCCAGGAGGGTCAGGGAGGGAGAGGCAGGGCCTTTTTGAAATCAGGGTATCTGTTGGTTCCTGACTCCACTGGGAGGAAGAATCAAGATTCCTGGGGCTTCCTCGGGTGACACAGGAGCCACAGACGCGCCTGGGAATTGGGGCAGGAGTCTGGGGAATTCCATGTGCCTCCGGGGACCCCCCAGCCGCAATCCCAGCAGAGGATCTCTTGATCTGTCTTCCTCTTGGCAAGAAACCTCCGGCCTCCCATCCCAGATGGTCAGATTCCTGGCTGCCTCGAGCTCTATAAAATCCCACCTACCCCTTCCTGGGCCCGGCCCCACCCCTGCCAAACATGTGAGGGGCCAGCAGGTTCTCCTCCTCCTCTGCAGATTGTGGCACCTGCTCAGCTTCAGGTTCTCAGTTTCTCCTAATCCTGCATTCCTGTTCCTCCGCCCTTCCTCCTTCGCACGCCCCGGCCAGGGGTTCCTAGGGCTCCTCCTGGCCTCGGCGCAGGCGGAAGGCACAGCCCCCAGCCCTGGCTCTGCTGCCAGCTCGGCGTGTCCCAGATCCCTCACAGGACCCGGAGCAGGAGGCTCTGCGGCATATTCTCGCTGCTTTGAGGATGCCCAAGTGGCCCCGCCAGGTTTGTTGCTGAGGGCTTACCTCTTCCCCCCAAGCTTTCGGAGCTCAGTCTTGGATTTGAGCTTCTCAATCCTATTTCTGCATAAACTGTCCTAGGAAGAAGACCTGGACAGAGGATTCTGGGAAGCATGGCCAAGGCCCGGGCTGAGTAAGCCCTTTGGAACTGGGGCCAGAGATTAGGAGAGGAAGTGAAGGGGCCTTGGAGGGAAGGTGGCAACCAGACCAGGAAGTCAGTGGAAACAAGTA
Organism: Callorhinus ursinus; assembly: GCF_003265705.2. Lineage (NCBI taxonomy): Eukaryota > Metazoa > Chordata > Mammalia > Carnivora > Otariidae > Callorhinus > Callorhinus ursinus. The sequence continues at coordinate 4,941,453 of NW_027397106.1, read as the reverse complement.
TTCTGGCGCCTCTCCCTGCACTGTGCAGACCGAGGTCTTCCATCTTGCTTAATACCATGACCCTGCGGCAGTGAGGCTGGGAATCAGACACCAGAATCCTGCTCCCCAGCTTGTGTCTAAAAGCTGGAAATGACAGAGTACAAAATTTGGTGGTGGTAGTTGGGGGCAGGGGGGAGGCCAGGGGTGGCACAGAGGACAACAAATGTCCAGAGACATCAGGAGATGTCTGGCCTGACCACCTGGTCTCATTCTAGCCCCAACCTAGTAGGTTAGCTGTATGCCCTTGGTCTTGTCACCGAGCCTCTCCATCACCTCAGCCTTTCCCTCCGCGACTGGCATGTGCAGACTACTCCCTTTATAGGATTGCTTTAATGGATTAATTGAGACCAGCACACAGTAGGCATCCAGCCATGCTCCCAGTTGCCTTTGTCTCATACACAAACACCACCGTCTGTTTTTGCTTCCCTCTTTCCTCAAATGCCCAAGGTGGAACAAAATTTCAAAGGCTTCTGAAATATTTCTTGAAAGCTGAAAACAGGAAGGGTGGTCTGAAGGAAGAGTCAAAACAGATTGATAACATACCTAAGTCACTCTCTCCAAGGGCAAAAGAGCCCCCAGCGTAGGGGACAGAGGTGAGCCCGGAAGGGAGAGGCCAAGGGAAGGTCAGGTATCTGAACCTCCCTGACCCCACCCAGTAACTTTCCACTGGCCCAGAGCTGGCTGCGAGGTGCCGGCTGTACACTTCCCCCAGGTGTGGCCCCCTCGTCCCCTCCCCAGCAGGGCCTGCAGGGGGCTGGGTGGCTGACGCACACCCTGCCCAAGTCTCAGCTCTCAGCTGCCTAGAGGCTGATAAGGAGACCAGACCTCATCACATGGGACCAGCTGGAGGGACGGGCTCTGCTGAACAGCTACCAAACTGGAGAGATAAGGAGATAAGGAATGGAGGGGGCTTAGGATTCCAGGCTGAGTGGCCACAGAAGCCAGGGGGAGGGACATGGGCACTGCCAACTGAGGCCTCAGGAGGCCTGGCTTGGGGATCAGCCAGCACATGGCAGCAGGGGATGGGGGAGAGTTTAGGAAAGAAGTGCAGAAAGGCCTCAGGGCAGGGCAGGATTCCCTCCCCGTGGGGCTGTTTCAGCAACTAGTATAACCATCCCTCTCTCAGAGCATCCAATCCTCTAGGGCCCAAGCACTCCACTCAACCCTAGGCCTAGGGTGGGGGACAACCCAGGGGGTCCAGAGAAGAGGGTGAGAGAAGGTCAGTCCAGCCAACCTCAAACGCCCCCCAGGGAGATGCAGGTCGGGGTGAATTGGTGCTACTACAGAGCCCACGCCTCCCAGAGGGCTGCCTGTTCGCACTTCCCTTACAACCCCTGGACAGGTCCCCACTTTAGAAGCAGAGCCCCCTGTCCCCACCTCCTACCCCAGCAGTGCTCTGTCATGACCCAGGAGGGTAAACCAAGGCAAGTGCAGATGGCTTCCTGTCCCTCTCCCACGGGCCCCAGGGCTCAAGTGCCTAGAACAAGCTGCTGGTCTCAAAGCTGCGAGGATGGGCAGCCTGGGACAACCATTTGGTCCACCCACATCCCCCCCACCTGCAAAGCAGCCTCACCTCCTCGCCCCGCTTCCTCCCACCCCCTTATAAGTGTCAATGCCTGATCTGGAAGGAAAGAACAGAGGGGTGGATTGGACAGAGGACAGTGTACCCCAAGGTCACACAGCTGTGGCAGCCTTAGGAGGAACCTCAGTGGGGTGCAGGCTTCAGCTAGGCTTCCTGGGTTCTCTTTCCCACATCTGAAATCCTGCTGGTCCTCAAAGCCAGGGGAGCCTCTGGCCTTGACTGTCCACTTTGGGAGATTAAGTGGGGAGAAGGGGCAGCACAGAGGGGGAGGGTGTGACCTCGGTTCCACAGGGCCCCTAATGCTTGGGTACAAGCTGCAGAGAGTGAGGATGAGCATCGGGCTGAGGGGAGGCCAAAGGATGGGCTGGCAGCTAGTTTTATATCTGGGCTTGCAGGAGTACAGGGAGGGTCAGAGGACCAGCAAGGGGACATTCTTGGAAGGAAGGAAGGAAGGAAGGAAGGAAGGAAGGAAGGAAGGAAAGGAGGGAGGGAGGGAGGGCTCCTCATTCCCGGTTGGTGCCAAAAAGCTGCAGGAAGAAGGTGAAGATGTAGATGATGTCTAGGTAAATGTTGAGGGCTCCAAAAATATACTCCTCAGGGCTCAGTGAGTGGCGTCGGTTACCCATCAGCAACTGCGTGTCAAATGCCAGGAACTGAGAGAAGGGGGAAGAGAGAGAAGTCAGAAGATCCAGCACTGTGACACCGACCAAGGGGCCTCAGTGTCCCCATCCAGCCTCCCCCCCACCCTGATTTTGTTACCATCATCTGCTGCTTGGCTGCTCAGTGACCCTCCTGGAATGGCCCAGAATCTGGAACTTTCTCAACACCTTCTGTCCCTAATTAACACCTATTTCCCCAAGCATCTACTATGTGCCAAGCACAGGGAAATAGTCAAGAAAGACAGACAAGATCAGGCCTTAGAGTCTAGAGTGGAAGTAATCGTTAATATGAGGGAAACCAAAGAGAAATGGGAAGTGTCCCAGGAGGGTGGCTAATAATAAGGATCTTGACCTATGTGAGTGTGGCAGGGAGCTAGGGAAGGCTTCCTGGAGGAAGGGACCTTCAAGCTGAGGCCTAGTCTTCTCGCCATTGCCTCAGGGCCCTGCTCTTAGAAGATGAACAAATGCTTCATTTAACAGTGAGCAGAGAACAGGCACTTATTCTGTGTTCTGTGGACATTAGCCCACTTAGTCCTAATAACATCCCTTGAGTAGGGATTATTCCTAGAGGAAACCATGGCCCAGAGATGTTAAGCTCTTGCCTGAGGTCACAGAGCTGGGAAGTGGCAAAGCTAGGATTTGAACCTGAGCAGTCTGGCTCCACAGGCCCCACCCTTAGCCATTCTGTTCTGCTGTTTGTGAGCAGCACCAGTGGTTAATGTGTCTCCTGCCAGGAAACACTGTCTTCCCGGGGCACCTTCTTGGCCTAACAGACTATGAACAGTGATTCCCTTAGAGACAGCTCCTCTCTGCCCCCCTACTGCCCCCCACAAGGCCTTCCTACTGTCTACACCAAATTAGCTATTCCCTGGGGTCCAAGCACAGGAAGCAGAACCCCCTAGAAATAGCATATGACGCTTCACAGGCACAGTGTAGTTTTCTGGGAGAAAAGAAGCCCAAAAGTTCCACCAGTGTCTCAAAGGTTATGAACCACTGGCCCACATGGGTTTGGAATTCTTTAAATCCATTCACATTCTTGTTAACTGGGCTGTGCCCAGCTCTTCTGTCACTTGTGTGTGGAAGACCTATGTACCTTGAGTCCTCTGGAACATTCATTACGCAATAAATATGTATGAGGCAAGAGTTGGTGCGAGCAACTTCCTGGCAGAGACACCACCATGCCGTGCCTTCCTTCCAGGACTCACCACTTTGTGGGGTGATTACAATAAAACTCAGTAAATGCCATAATTAGGGCTGATTGAGCAGGAGGAAGGTGGCCCAGGAGAGATGACATTTTACCTGGGGCTTGAAGGACGACTTGGAGTTTGCTAGACTGAGAAGGCCTGGGGAGGTGCACCGTGGCGGGGAAAGTGAGGAATTCAGCATGGCAGGAGCAGGGGGCAACGGGGCAGAGGGAGAGGGACTAGAGCCCAGGGGCCGGAGGCTCCGATAGGGAGCATCTCCAGCATGTGGGACATCAAGGCATGACACCCTGGAAGGTGGGGGGTGGGGTGGGGGTGATTATGAGCATGGGCTTGAAAGTCAGCCTGAACTGAATCCAGCCTCAACTCCACTCCCCACTAGCTCTGGGACCCTGGGCAAGGCAGTCTCCCCAAGCCGGAATCCATATCTAGAAAAGGGAGATGAGTGTGCTTGCCTCCTGAGGTTGTGAGAATGAGGATGCGCACAGAGTGCCTGGCCTGGTGCCTGACACGCGGCAAGAACTTAATGAATGCTGGCTGTTAATGTGGGCTTGTAGTTATTATCTGCAGAAGGAAAGGTGCCCCCTTGAGAACATGTCATAGGCTGCTGCCAAGACCCACGGGTCTCTGGCGGCCCATCGAGAAGGAGGAAATGTTTCTAGGGGACGCTGTGTAGCCTTAACAGAAGGAACGGGGAGAGCCACAGTGGGGGCTGAGGGGGGCCTTGTGCGGTGCAGGTCAGGCTCCCTGAGCTCAGCAGCACTGAGGGGAGGGTGCATGAGGACACAGGACCGGAGTCGGAACACTTGCATTTGAGCACTGTTTCCATCCCTCCATAGCCATCACCCGCCTGACTTTAGTGTCCTCATCTACAAAATGGGACAGTAATAATGACCACACCATAGCGTGGTGTTGAGGGTAAACGTATGACAGTGTATGTGGCATCAAGCATTATTATTCTCTCTCTTCATTCTGCTCTGCTCCTTCTGATTTGGATTTGGATTCCCACGGAAGTTTTCCCCTCTCCAGAGAGAACGAGCAAGGAGAGGGACCTCCATGCTGCCAGCAGAAGTTAATAAATTGCTGACCTGGCTTATCAATCAGTGGCTTGCTTCGTTGATTTCTCAAGAGCCCGGTCACCCCTGGGTGAGCTAATGAAATTGAATCTCTCAACCTAGAAGGCTTGGACCTGACCAGGTTCTGGGGGTGGCTCCTCCAAGGAGCACCCGCCCGGGAGGCCTCCCAGAGCAGCCAGCAGGCTTTGCTCTTGCAGAAAAGAGGAATGAAATGGTCTCTGCCCCTGCCCTTGGCCTGTGGCCATGGATGCTTATCGACGTGGTGCGACCTGGGATAGCCTGGCCCAGATTTCAGTTGCCCTGCCTGGTACCACCCAGCACTGCAGCCTCACACCTGCGAGTCAGCTGACGGCTTTCCACTCATTTAGTCCCAACAATATCGATCGAGCACCTACTATGTTCCAGGGAGCTTGCCTTCAGACAGCCGACGGTCTAATGAAAGCAAATTATCAGGGATTCCATTATGAGCATGCACTTATTGCAGGGGAAAGGAACCTGATAACCTTGGGTGATGGTGAGCATTGTTAACTAACGTCTCGGCTGAGAGCAGCTATGTTGGTCATAAGTTAACATCTTGGCAGCTAAGATCTTAGTTGAGAGCTAATACCTGCGTTGACCGCTGACGCCTGAAAAGTCACAGGTGCTTCAGCTGGCAGCCAGCTGAGCACGAGATGAGATGCTGCAGGAGGAGCACTCGGGAGGAGGGGCACGGCTCAGGGCCAAGAGGCAGAGGGGGAGTAGGAGGCTACTAACTTACCTCTGAGGCACCCTTTCACACACTAATCCTTGATCTCAGCTCCCTTCATAGGAGGTGGTATTATTATCACTGTTTTACATACGAGGAAAGGCGTCTTGAGCAAGTGAGTGGCTTGCTGACGGTCACTTCCCTGGAGCTGGATCCAGACCATCTGTCTCCCATTTTGATAGAGAAGCAGGTCGTGGTGGCTGGTGGGGGGGCGGGGGGAGGTCGTTCACAGAGGACAGAGGAGCCAAAGGCCAACTTGCCTCATCCACCCTATTGGCCAGGCTGGGCCCGGTCAGGGCCCCCTGGCCACACTCCTGGCCTGAGGCTGCTGTGTCCTCGGCTTATGTCTGCTGTCCTCCCAGAGGTGAGGCTGAGAAACACTGGGAAGCCATGCCAGGCAGAGGCCCGCTCAGAGCCAGCAACAAACAGGCACTGAATACAAAAAGCTGGGGTTACCATGTGTTGAATCAGCATAAAAAAATAACACGGGGACCGTGTCCAACCTACAGAAATGCCAGAGTGAGTGTGCCAAGCAGCATACGCCCAAGGCCACGTGCAGCAGTGCTGGTTCTAACAGTGAAGGGTTTGGAAACTCCAGACGTGCAACCAGGGGTGGGTTAAATAAACCGTGGGCAGCACTACTGAGGTAGAAACATCTCTGAAATAAGCTATCATGAGAAAAGAACAGGCTGCAGAAAAATCTACATCATAAAATCCCCTTTCTGTAACAACAACAACAAAATACCTGCACAAGACTATGTCATAGATGCCTATATAGCAGATACCTATAAAATGAATATAGAAAGGTCTGGAAGGAGAGACAATTGACCACAGCACTTACCACTGAGGAAGGTAGCGAAGGACATGCAAGTGACATTTGCTTTATCTATATTAACTGAAATAAATGAATGAATGTATTCATATATTAGTTAATTGGAAATTTTGAAAAGAAGGATCAAAGTAACACACAAAAAAAGAGCTGGTGAACCTTTTCATTGAATCCTCACACAAGCTTCTAGGACAGGCGTTCCGTTATCATGTCCATCATGAAGCTGAGGAGTCTGGGGCACAAAGAGTGTAAATGACTTGCTCACTTCACATAGCCAAGAGGACGGACCCCAAATCCCGTTCTCCTTCCACCATGTGACACTGCTTTGGGGCGTGTGTGTGTGTGTGTGTGTGTGTGTGTGTGTGTGGAAGGCTGGAAGAGGGGGGAAGAGAAGCACAAACAGAGCGCAAGGCCAAGAGTGCTGTAGGCTTCCTGGGGGGCTGTAGGGAGCGCTGGGCCCACCTGGCCGGGGCCTGGGGGATTCTATAGAAAGAGGCCGCCAGCCTTAAGCCCTTGTGCCCTTGGCCGGGTTGCGGGACAGGATGAGGGAGTAGGGGAGTGGAGGAGAGGCTGTGAGTGGAGACCTGGGGTCCACTGTTGCCTGGTGCCAACAGAAGATACTCGGAGTGTCAAAAGTTTAAATGGCAAAACAGCATCTGCCTGCAGCCCTGGGTCCTGGGGAGCACCTCCAGGTGGCCACTGAAGAAACAGGGTCTGGCAGGCACGTGAGCCAGAAAGCCTGCCCCAGGATAAAGGGGAGCAGTACATGAAAGTGTGTGAAAGAGCCCCTGTGTGGTCCTCTGAGGAAGGGCATGAGGGTAATACAGTGCTTAAAAACACGGACTGGGGAGTCATGCAGACCTGGGTTCAAATCTTCCAACTGACTACTAACAGGTGATATTATTTTTTTTAAAGATTTATTTATTTATTTGAGAGAGAGAGAATGAGAGAGATAGAGAGCACGAGAGGGAAGAGGGTCAGAGGGAGAAGCAGACTCCCTGCAGAGCAGGGAGCCCGACGCGGGACTCGATCCCGGGACTCCAGGATCATGACCTGAGCCGAAGGCAGTCGCTTAACAACTGAGCCACCCAGGCGCCCGACAGGTGATATTATTGATTAATGATGTGCCAGGCACTTTCTGAGTGCTTTGCATATAGCAATTCACTTGCAAGTCACAACAACCTACGAGGCAGGTACTATTATTATCTGCATTTTAGAGATAAGGAAACGGAAGCACAGGGAGGTGATATGATTTTATCAGCCCACACAGCTAGAACGTGGCAGAGAATGGATTTGAACCCCAGGAACTCTGCTCCAAAATTCGGTGCTCTGAGTTACAAGGTCAACATTTACAATAAGGGTGAAAGCTCTCACGGTAGTTGAGAAAGCACCGAGTTCCAGGTGCTAGGCTGTCTTCGTTTTTCCTTTCGTATGTTGTCTTGCTTAGTTATTACCACGGCTTTGTGGAAGAGTTCATAGTAGCCCATTTTGAAGATGAAGCAACTGAGGCACAGAGAAGTCAAGCAACTTGCCCAAGGTCACAGTGGTAAGAGGATGAGCTAGACCTTGAAAATTGTTGGGGTAGCGCGCATGTGGCCACCTAGAGAGTCCCCCGGCCCTTCTGATAGCACCTCTTCCTGGCTCTGCTCTGGGTACGAGGGCAGCAACTTGTGCCTCCCGCGCCCCAGCGTGCCAGTTAGATACTCCTCGGCCCTGCAGGAACTCTGAACCACCCCTCCCCTTCAGTCCCCCATCCCTGGGGGGCCGGGAGACGGGCTTCTTGCACCTTCTCCAGGTCAAGATGTCGGTTTGAAGGGCTTGGTTTGAGCAGGGCGTTTGTCGCTGAGGATTCGTGCCTCAGGAAGTGAAACTGAGGAGAGTCCTGGGAGGGGGACGCCAAGTGCACTTTCCCCCTGAAGGAGCAATCACCCTGCAATCCACCCTCCCACCTGTAGCCCTCAGAGGAAAGCACTCCATTTCTGGAGGGTTCAGATGAGGCCTCAGGGGAGGTGTTATAGGGCTGTTTGAGTGGCTGGAGGGTGGGTGGCAGAACAGAGAAGGTTCTCACAAGATCTTTCAGGCTCATGTAAAAAACTGAGGCAAAAGAGCCTCTAAGCTCTGAATGAAATAAAGATAAGACTAAAATAAAATCATACCCTTCCTTGGGTTTGTGTAGCCCTTTTTGCTTTTCAAAGTGTTTCTCTAATTGTGAAGAAGATAAGGCATATATCATGGCCCTGACTAGAAAAGCAGGGAGAGGGCTGGGGTGGGGGCAAACAGCAGTCTCTTTCCAGAAGCCTCCAGATGCTGTGGGGCTGGCCCAGGCCAGTCATGGGGACACAGGGGACACAGATTCTCTGTTGGGACTGGCTGGAAGTAACTGCTAAAAGCCTGGTCTCAGAGGTTGAGAAAGCCTCTCTGGGTCCTTCTGCTGTGGAGGGAGTCAGTCAGGAGGCCTCTGTTTTCCCTGTGAAATGGACAGGGAGGCAGAGTTGAAAGAATACTGGGCTGAGAGTCAGGAAAATGGGGCTTTCATCCAGCTTTGGCAGCTAACACTGTGTGCCTGTCTATGTGTGTGTGTGTGCACATACATGGTGTGTGGTACATGTGTGGTGTGTGTGGTGTGTGTGGTACACGGGGGGTTGTGTGCTGTGTGTGGTACGTGGGGGGATTGTATGCTGTGCGTGTGGTGTTTGTGTGGTACATGTGTGGTGTGTGTGGTACGTGAGGGGGTTGTGTGATATGTGGGAGTGTATGTGGGGTGGGGGGCATCTCTCGAGGCCTCAGCACAAATAGGTCCATGCCAGCTCTGAGGGCTCAGTCTCTGCTCTCCTTTCTTCCAGGGGCCGAGGACAGATGGCTGTGTGCATCTTCCCCATGGTCAGGGGCCAACAGCCAGTATTGGAGGCCCAGCACCTCTACAAACAAAGCATCTTCCTACCTAAGCCTCACTCACCCAAACACCATCGGGCCCTGAAATGTCCAGTTCTGACCAGCACATGTTCTTTCTACCACATATTCTTTCTGTCAGCCTGTTCCTGACCCTGGGGTTCGGCAGTGGCCTCTTAACTGGTCTCTCTGCCTCTGGCCTATCCACACAGCTTCTTGATAATCCTCCTTAAAACACAGAGACTGTGATGTTTTCTGAGGTCCCCAGACTGGCCAGGCTGGGCAGGGGAGAGTTTGTTCCTACTGGGCTTGTCACCTAATTTCTAAAGTCCTATGCCTAGTTTCTTCCCTAAGTTTCCTGGCTTGGCTTCCTGATTTAGGTGGCTGGGAGAAGTTAGCTTCCCGAAAGAAGGACCAGCTCTGAGGTAGAGCCATGTAAGCACAGAGGCTCAGCCACAGTGGGAAACCTGCTGGCCTGACCTGCTCTCTCTCTCCCTGCCCCAGCCCTCCTGCTTTGTCCCAGCCCCTCCACCTTGCCCCATCATCCCACCCAGCCAAGCCCTCATGCTCTCCTGCCTGATCTTCCATGAGCTTCTACATGAAAGCACCCAAGAAGAGGGAATGACAGGGGTGAGGAGGATGAGGCCGCCCTGAGGTACCTGTGGGCTGACTCACCCTCTTCTATTGGCATTTGTGTCTGGTGCCCAGTGGGGGGTATGAGATAGGGGTGAAGCAGAAAACCCAAAGCCTCTTGAGAATGCACCAAGGCTAGACAGGTGAGGCCTAGGAGGGGCCTGTTCCTCAAGGCTGGACCTCGGCTCTAAGAAGCCCGGGCTCCCCCACGCCCAAGCTCAGCTTCATCCAACTTGGCGGCTCTGCGCTGCCAGATGACAGAGACTGTCAGGGAGGGGCTGAGGTCTCTAAGAGAGGAGACCATTTGATTCTAGCAGCCCTTCCAAGGCCCTGGCTGGGAGGATTGGGCAGGGGAGGGGGCTCCTCCCTGGGGTCTGGGACCCCCTCTGACGCCTCTCGCACAACCTCCTTGCAGCAGCTGGGCCGGGATGCTCTGAGCGCTGTCTTGTCATTCTAGTTGCAATGCTGGGAGGGCCCCTCATGGTGCTGAGACTTCTCCACAGGCTGGGGTGGGAGATGCCAGGGTGGGCGGATGAAGAGACTAGGGGACCACAGCTTCCACAGGACAGAACTGACACCGGAAGCAGGGTCATACCGAGGTCAGGGACATTCTGAGTTGGGGTTAATGGAAAGGCCCCAAGACAGTTCTTGTGGGGCTGGGGCCTCTGATGGCCTCTGTCCACCTGAAACTCAGAGAAGGGAGGAGAATGAATCGAGGGCCCCTCCTCAGCTCTATCCTACCCCAGGGGGCCCAGAGGACCTGTGGCACGTCTCCCCTCCTGGTGACCCAGGTGAACAAGGGGCAAGGGACAGAGCCGGGGGATTCACACTACACCATGCACTCCTGACCATTGTTTACATAATCGGCAGGAGGAGCAGGGCCTTTCAGTGTGTTGCTCTCCTAATGAGACATTAACTGGTAATTAGGCACTGAGGCTTCTCCTCCCTGTGACTCACTGTACAACTGAGACTGACCAGCACCTTAGCCAGCCCTGACCCCTCGGCCGGCCGGCCTCTCAGGCCTCCACTCATTCCACAAACATCAAGGGGGTGCCTACTGGGTGCCAGGCACTATTCGAGGCACTGGGCATGCGGCGAAGAATGAGCCAGACAAAAATCCTTGCCCTCAAGGAACTTAAATTCTGCTGCAGGGAGACAAGCAATCAACAAAGAAATCAGGAAAATATAAGAGTGTGTCAGAGGATGAGAAGCGCTATGGTGAGAAATAAAGCAGGGAGTTGTGTGTGTGTGCATGTGCGCGTGTGGGCGTGTGTGCATGCACAGTCACACAGAATTATAAACAAAGTGAAGACCTGAAGGCGGGGACACAGAGAGCTGGGAGTGGATCTGAGGGGACAGACGGAGGCAGCTGCAGGTGCAGAGGCGCTGGGCTGGGCGTGAGCCTGTCATGGCCAGGGGCAGCAAGAAGACAGCAGAGTGAGGGAGGGGGCATGGGAGGAGGTGAGGTCAGCAGGGGCCTGGGGAGCGATCTCTGACGGCCAAGGGGAGGAATGATCTGACCTCATTCACCCTTAACAGGATCACTCTAGCTGCTTGCATTGAGCATTGACTGTGGGGGCCCCACCAGTGGGAGCAATTCAGGACACGGACAAGGGAGTAGCCACGTAGGTGGAGACAAGTGGTCAGATTCTGGCTAGAAGGTGGAGCCAACAGAATTTGCTGCGGGGCCAGATGTGGGGTGTGAAGACAGCAGAGGAGTGGAGGATGTCAGCAGGGCGTTTGGCCTGAGTGACTGGAAGGAGGAGTTGCCATTGACAGAGATGGGGAAGTTGTGGGAGAAGCAGGAGTTCAGGGAGAAAGCAGGCGCTCGGTTTTGTACATAATAGGTTTGGGGTGCCTCACAGATTTCCAAATGGGGATACTGAGTAGGCAACTGGAAATTCTAGTCTGGAATTCTGGGCTGGAGATGAGTTTTAGGGCCATCAGCATTAAAGATGGTATTCAAAGTCTTGAGACAGTCTGAGATCCCGTGGGGAGCTGAGGGTAGAGAGAGAAGAGCTGATGGCCCGCTGGCGCTCAGTGTGAGCAGGGAGGCTGGAGGAAAACAGGACAGCTGGTGGCCAAGATGCCCAGGGAAGAAGATGCTTCTGGGTGGAGGAATGAGCAGCGGTATCAAACAAGCTGAGTCTGGCAAGGTGAGGGCTGGGAGATGACCTCTGGATTTAGCAACATGGAACCTGTTGCTGACCCTGGTGAGAGCATTAAGAGGATTCAGAGAATTGGAGAAGGATTGGGAGAAGAGCAGGTAGGAGACAAACTGGAAATACAGGTACCCCCTCTTGCCGAAAATTCAAGTTACACCATTTCATTTTTACCAAAGACGTGCAGTAGTACCTGATTTCACTAACCAAAAGAAATCCAAAGAGGATTTTCACTTTTATAAAAAAAAAAAAAAAGTATCGACCATAGCATCCAGGATTTGCTTTGCAGGGAGGTGTTATAGAGGCGACATGCACCCTGAGCAATGAGCGGCGCCCCCAAGCTCCTTGCCTCGGAACCACACCCAGCATCTCGGTATCAAGCTGCCGCAGCTTGGACACATGTCTGTGAGCTCCTGTGTTTTATCTCTATTTATTTTGTGCCAAAGGTCAGCAAGATGTGTCCTAAGGTAGCAGAAAAACCTAAGGGGTTATTTTTGGGGTCTGGGACACTCAAAATCTCTTCCGTATAAATTCATGGTCATTGTTTGTTCAGTTTACACCGTTCTAGTTTACGAAAGCTTTCATAGGAACGCTCTGCTTCCAAGGGGGAGCCTCTAGTCAGTGTAGATTCCCTTATTAGAGCTTCTTGCTCTAAATGGGGGTGTTAGAAGGGGATGTGGGTCAAGAGTGGGCTGTGTGTGTGTGTGTGTGTGTGTGTGTGTGTGTGTGTTTCCAGACGGGAGAAATTATAGCCTGTTTCCACGCTGATGGGAATAATCCAGGAGAGAGGGCAATGCTGGTGGGGGTGGGGAGCAGGGGGGTTGTTGGAGAGAGCTCCCCAGCTTCCCCCCAACTCCGAACTAATAAGAGTTGTCTTCTTTGAGGGGGACCACAGGGGTGCTGGAAATGACACCAGGCTGGGCACAGGACACCTGGGTCCTGTCCTAAATCTGCCCCTTACTGGCAACGGGACTCTGTACCAGCCCGAAATACCCAGGGCTTCAGATGTGGAAAGCAGGTCTTATAACATCAGCCGCTGCCTCCCTCCCTGGGTTGTGGTGGAGAGCCCATGAAGTAACAGGCGTGAAAGTGTTTTGTAAAATGTAAAGGGTGGAACAGATGATTGGGATTATTTTTATTATTCTAATAACACAGGGGATTACTAAACAAATTTTGGAGATTACTGTTCATCCAGCCCCACTTGTATGTACAGCCTTCCCGCTAAGCTGACATACTCACTGTGACCTGATCCACATGAAGCCAAGTAACCTCCCAACCCCCCACTGATGCTCATCTGCCTCGCACTCTGCCCTGCATATTCACCCCTCTTCTTCCATTCGTCCCTGGCAAAAGCTGCCCTCCGAAGCCTCCCAGGCTCGCTCCACCCTGCCCTCCCCCCCGGGTGACCCTGCCTCTTTCTTTCCTCCTGGCCCTATTCCCTATCCATCCTCTTCACCGAAATTTGTTTTAAGTAGGTACTGCCTGGAGGAGAGAGCTTTGGTGCAGGAGCCAAGAGAAGTTAGTGCTGTGTGGTGACCAACCTTCCCGATTTGCCCAGGATTTAGGGGTTCCCTCAAGAAGTGGGACTTTCAGTGCTCAAACTGGGAAAGTTCCGGGTAAACTGAGATAAATTGGTCAACCTAGTCTTGACCAAGGCCACGGTTAGTTGATATGCCCTTCTCTTGCCAGTCATTCAACTTCTTTGTGGTCCAGTTTTCTCATCTATAAAAGGAAGGGCTTGGAGTTTCACTAGATTCCTTTTCAGTCCCTTCCAGCCTCAGGTTCCAAGCCTGAAGGTCATTTCCTCATTCCACAGATATTTCCTGAATGCCACTATGTGCCACGCACTGTGCCCCTCCTGTTGACCGTGGCATCCTGGGCACAGAACACAGTACCTCACACATAGTAGTGCTCAATAAACACCTGTGGAGATGAATGAATGAATCTACCACACCCCGTTTCTTGTCCACACCCCTCAAAACATCTGCTCCTAGTTCTGACCCTCCATTTTTTCCAGTCTGTCACTCACAAGCCTGTGGAACCTGTGAATAAGTCTAGAACTCTGGCCAGACTGAGCTGAGCTGAGCATTCCAATGAAGGAGGGAAAGAGGGCCGGGTGGCTGCTAGTGCTGGCAGTGAATGTTGACCTTGGGTGCTCCCTGAGAAGATGTTACCAAGATGAGCTTGCCCACCTCGGGGGTGGGGGTCCTGGAGCACTGTCACATTCGGGTGCACAGAGCCCACCTGAGCAAAGGGCCTGTGGTGGGCTGCTCCAGGCAGTTGTCTGCCCCTGGTTACCTCCTGTCTCCTGGGCCTCTGCTTCCAACCACCCCATGCCCCTCCCCATGTGGCCTCAGACCCAGAGTGGGGCTCTGGAACGAGACCATCCGGGTTCCCAGTCTGGCCCTCCACCTCCTAGGACGCCGTGTGAACTTGGCCAAGTCATTTGGTCTCTGAGCTTCAGGTTCTTCATCTGAATCTGATAACAATAGATCCTATTTTATAGAGTTTTGGTGAGGACGAAATGCACATGAAGGGCTTGCTGGTGGGGGGAAGTGCTCAATAAATATTAGCTATTACTGTTATCATCGTCATCCTCATTGTCATTGTCAACACTCTCAGTCCAGTGAGAACAACCAAGAGCGAGCTTGAACTAAGTGCATCTCTCACACTTGGAATCTCCCTGACTCCAAGAAGCCTTCCCACATTACCCCTAGGAGAGCAATGACTTAGTCCCCGTGGCCAGGGCACCCTCATTCTCTCACACCCCCACAAGCAGCACTGGCCCTCCCCAGGACCCAGGGGTGCCTCTTCTCAGCTCTGGCTAAAGCTCTAATCCTGTTGTTACAACCTCCCTCCTTCCCTGCCCAGCTAAGCTGCGTGTCCCGGAGACCAGAGAGAGTTCCCTGATTGCGGCATTGAGCCCTGACCCGCCCCCAGGAGCCTCACATGGTGTCAGGGAGGAGGACGGTGAGGAAGACAGGGACAGAGGAGGGACCTGGGGAGGTGATCAGAGGTTGAGGAGGCGGGGCCCCCCCAGGGAGCCACACTCACCAACGTAAACACGCCCGCTCCCAGGACGGCATATACTGCATGGAGCCAGGGCACCTGCGGAGCAGACATGGAAAGGGTTTAGGTTGGTGGGGGCGAAGGGGCAGGGAGAAGGGCTTAGTCCAGAAACCAGAGGACATAGCACAGACCTCCGCAGTGGATTCCATCTCTCACGGCACCCCCCAACCCTCCCCAGCAGTCCCTAAAAAGCCCCAGAACAGAGAGGGGTCCTTGATTCTCTGTGGGCTCAGGGTGGGTCTGGGGAAGCCCAGGATAGCAGTGATCATGGAGGGACTAGCAGGGCCGTTCCGGGTGATTGGTACTTGTTCCCTGCATACACAGCCCCAGACTCAGGCTGAATGAGGGAGACTCATCCTGTGGGACCCCTGTCATCTTCCCAGCCTGAGCCTGGCCTCAGGTTGCTACCTCCCCCCGACCGCCCAGTGCGAACTCATCCCTGTCCTGTGTGGGGTCTGTCTGTTCCTCTGTAGGGGAGCTCCCGAGCTTTGTCTGAAAGGGTGAGGGGCTCAGGGGGGTGGGGGGGTGTCCTCTGGAGTCCCTAGCAGGTGTGCATGATGGGATTGCTTGCAGAGACTGGAACAGCGCCCCTGCCCAACCTTGGTTCCCCCTAGGTCTCAGAGGCACCCAGGTGGGTGTGGAAACTCTGCAAGTTTCCAGTCATGTCCCCCTCCACAGGGCCTTCCCCCAGAAGAGTCCTGGAAACACAAGCACCCCAGTGGCCTGCCCTGAGTCAATAAAGGGTTCTTTGAAGCTCTGAGGCCCCTTCCTGTAACTGCACCCCCATCCTAGATACACAGAGGGCCCCCAGACCAGCTCCGGTCCCTCCCTTCGTCAACAGGATCTTGGGAAGTGCCAAGGAAATGCTAGAGCCAATTCTGAGGTCCTGGACTTAGAGCCAATAACCCTGGGGGCCGGAGCTGGGCAGGATGGGGTGGGGGAAGGGGAGAGTGAGGAATGCGGCTCTTAGCCTAGCAGAAAAGGGGCAGCGGTGGGGATCATGCACCAAAAGTGGTTAAGAGGAGCCTTGGGTGGGGGCTGGGGGGTGTAAGAACTGAGCCCTCTAGCAGGGGTCTAATAGCCTCATCCCTTGGGTTCCCAGGACTAAATCTCAGGCCCCTCCAGTGATGCCCTCAATCTGCCCCCTTCTCCATCCGCAGCAGCCTGACTGCGTCAGTCACCACTGAGCCCTCTGCAGTCCTGGTTGGATTTCCCGGGACCGACCGGCCGGCTGAGATTCGGCTGGCCCCACTGATACTCTAATGGGGTCGGGGTATGCTCAGAGCCCCACTGCCCCACCTCCTGCCTGCCTGGCCAGCCAGATTCTGTCTCTCTGGACTTCGCTGCTCCCTCAAGAGCTCCGGGGGGCCCTTGCTCAGGGCCCTTCTGGGCCTCGTGGCCCTCTGGCGCTCCTGTGCTCCCTTCTCTGCTCCGGGGTTTAAATGTGTTGTGCTCCCCCCCCAGCCTCACCTCCCCCCTAGAGGGGAGGATGAGAAAGATGAAGCTGGATGTGGCCCGTGGTGCAAGCAGGTGCCCAGGCCTGCCAAGAAAAGCCTCCTTGTTGGTTTGCTTCTCCTGCCGACAAGCCCAGGGCAGGTGCCAGGAGGCCTGGACAGGAAGGCAGGCTGTAGGCCTTTGGCTCTGGGCCTTCCCCAGAGGGCGGGGGAGGAAACAGCACCTTTGGGCAAGGTGGGCTCTCCCTCCCTCCCCAGGGCCCCACTGAGAGACCCGGGGGACTCACATATTGGAAGGGCAGGAGGATGGCCAGGATGAGTCCACTGAAGAAAAGAGTCATGAGCAGCACGAAGATCACACCCTGGCAGGAGGTGAAGTCAAACTGCAGGGATGGGACAGGCGTCAGCTGTTGGGCCTGCACAGGAGGGCTGCGCATTCCCGGGGGGCCCCGGCTGGGCAGCGTGCTGGTGTGCTGGCCAGAGGGCGGAGGCCTACACAGCAGCCTCACGCTGCCCCCTAGAAGCCGGCATTCCTCCTCCAGGGGGCCTCCGCAGACCCTACTCACCCCTCTCACCTCTCCCTAGCCAGGGACCCAAGCCTGGAGCCCCCCATCCCACAGGCCTTGCCCTGCCCACCAGCCCCAGAGCTGACCTTAGTCTGGAAGCTGAAGACGGTGACAGAGAGGCAGACAAGAGCCGTGATGCCCAGGCACAGCAGGACGGACGTGGTGTTATAGTAGCTGCAGGACGTGGGGCCAGGGGCTCAGCTTCAGGCAGGCCTTCTGGTCTCCCTGGCCCTCCCCCTCTGCCAGCACCTGACCCCTTGACCTCAGCTCCCCACCCTCCCCCTTCCCCTGGCCCTCCCTCTCTCTGCCTTCCCAGCTCTTCCCTGGGCCCTGCCCTCCCCAACATGCTTAGACTCAGACTCCTGTTAGAAGGATCTTGAAGAGGTGGCAGTAGAGGGTGGGGGTGGGGGGCTTTGTGCTGCTTCCAGGAGGTGGCTCCCAGGGACTGGGGTGATCAGCCAGTCTGGGGTCCTTCAGGCTGCAGCTCGAGAGAGGTCACCTTGCTCCCCTCCGTTCCCCACCTCCACCCCGCTGACCTGGCCAGGTCCCGCTGTCACTGTGGAGTGGAGCGTGCGAGAAGAGCGCTCCTGGCCAATGTTTCCTGCCCGCCTGAACCCCCTCTCATCTGAATGCTCTCTGAAGGGATGTGGTCGGGAGCAGCTCCCCTCAGAGAGTGGTCCGCCCCCCTCCACCTGTCCCCTTTACCTGGACAACATCCCAGTGAGGTAGGCCATGGACAGAGTCTGGAAGGAGAAGCAGGATGAGGGAATGCTCCAGGACTCAGCCTCTGGGGGCCCGGACACCTTCAAGGCCCAGCCTGGGTCTCCACCCCTGGTGCACACCCCTGAGCCCTGCATCGGCCTTGCCCCCACATACATTCACTTCCACAACTCAGGCCTGGTGAGGAGCGTCCTGGCAGGGCTGCCCTGGCTGTCCCCTTCCTTCTTTTGCAGTCCTGCTTCCACCTCCCCGCACCCCAACTCTCTGCAACCCACCCCTCATTATCCAGAGCTCTAGGATGCCTCCTTCAAACCCCTTAAAGACAACATCACAAAGAAAAGAGACAGTGGATGGAGTCGGGGGGAGACTAAGACCATTTGGAAAGAGAGGGTGGGACGTCTGTAGCAGAAGTGGGGTGAGGGGGCGCCTGGGGGGCTCGGTCGTTAAGCGTCTGCCTTCGGCTCAGGTCATGATCCCGGGGTCCTGGGATCGAGCCCCGCATCGGGCTCCCTGCTCCACAGGAAGCCTGCTTCTCCCTCTCCCACTCCCCCTGCTTGCGTTCCCTCTCTCGCTGTCTCTCCCTCTCTCTCAAATAAATAAATAAAATCTTAAAAAAAAAAAAAAGAAGTGGGGTGAGAATACTCCTGCCGCCACCAGTGACCTCACATTGGACATCCCCATCCCAGACTTCTGGGCCCTCGAAGCCCAGCCTCCTTCTCCGCTCCCACCACCTCCACTCGCATCTGTCCCCAGCCCCACCCCTCGGTCACTTACGAAGATGGTCAGGAGAATCAGGTTCCAGGGGAAATGCCTCCTGCAAGGCAAGCCACCGAGTTCAGAGGAGAATGGGGGGGACCGACAGCCACAGGCCGGGTCACTGCCACGGTGAGGAGGTCTCGGCCTCACCACATCCCCACTCCTCGGAGCCCCCTCCTTCAGCCACATCCCCAGGTACCCCCATCAGTGGATCCACACCGCTCTGTTGCTACCTCATGGGCCCCAAGTAAAGGAGGGAGGGGCAGGCTTGATGGAGCCCAGAAGATAGAGCCCTCTCAGAGATGCACAGACTACTGGGGGCGGGCAGGACCGAGGCCAGAACTTTCCAGATCCTGCTCATGTTCCCACAAGTTGCTCCTCGAGCCATCACATACCTAGGTCCAGAACAGCAGGCCAGGGTCAGATAGGTCGCAAAGAATACAGCGCTGTGAGAGACAGAAGGACGGGCCAGTCAGCCCGTGCCCCCTGAGGCCGCTTCACCCAGTCCCCTGCTCCTTCTCCTCTCTGCCACCCCTGCCCACAGGTGCCAGGCAGTAGGATCGGGTTGGGGGAAGGGTGTTTAAGACGGCAGTCATCCTAGAACCTGGCAATTGGCAGGCTGGTGGTCCAATCCCCAAAGGACAGGAATGGGCATTGGACGAGCTTCTGGAAATACTGAGTCTGGGGTGCCACGGGGCAGCTGACCACCCGATCCAAAGTGGCTTCCCCAGACACTCTCAGTACTTCACACAGAAAGTTTGTCTACGGTGTTTTCTATGTGCCAGGCAGAGTGCTAAATGCTTTATGACTATTAATGGATGCAATCCTCGCACCTTCTTGCTTCAGAGTCCTAGCTTGTGACCACTGCCTCATACTGCCTCAGTCCCCTCCCGCCCTTCTCACTACTTGTAATCATCACCTTGTTACTTTATTGTTGGTCTACCTAACTAGAGTGCAATTGAATCAAGGGAAGGGCCCTCATCTGTCCTGCCAGCACCTGGCACAAGCAGGAAGTACCTGTGGCATGAATTTCTGGATCAGGTGGCCACGTCCAGCGGACGACTGGCCGGGAGCTCCAGTGCCACACAGTAACAGGGGCTGAGGACTGAGGATTTTCTAGAGAGCAGTGGAGGTGAAGGCCAGTCCAGGAGGTGGAAGACGAGGAGCTGAGGACCCCAGGGGCATGTTCATGCCTACCTAGATTGGTGCCACCACCAACGAATGGTCTCCAGCCCCCAGTGGGCTCTCAACATGGCGCCCGCCATCCTTGCCCTTCTCCCTCCTCGGTTCGTCACCTATCCCCCACAGCAGCAATTCCAACCATCCTCCTCCACCCACAGACCTCCCAGGCTGCCTCACTCCTGCACGGTCCGGCCTGATGCATCCCAGAAAGATTTGAGATGATGCGGGGCTCCCTTGGCTCCCTGGCTGCCACCTGCAAACATCGTATCATGCGTCTATGTGCCCTTTTTCCTGTCCTTCCCAGGTCCCAGACCAACCCAACCATCCCAGGCTCAACTGCCCCACCACCTCTATCTCTAATACCTCACCCTTTCCCCTGGCACCTCTCCCACACAGCCCTCCGCAGCTCTTTTCCATCTTCGGCCTACGTCTTCCCCAGTTCCAGCTACTGCCACTTTATCCACCCTCACAGATAAGCTTGAAACAGTTGTCCCCACTTCACTGTCTCCTTCTTCATCTCCAAATTATTCCCCAACCCCGCAAACCCAAATCCAGCCCCACTTAAGGAGAGCCAGCTTTGCCACATCCCTGTGACCTTGTTGAATCCAAGTGACACTTGTCAGTCCCTGTCTTACCTGACTTTTCAACATCTGATCACTCCCATTGTTCCCCTGGTTCCACAATGACACACTCTTGGGTCCCCGTCTACCTCCCGGGCCACTCCTTCCCAGTCTCCCTCAGGGTATCTAAGTATTGCCTGTTCCTTTGGTACAGAGTCCCACCCGGCTTTCTCCCCTCATGCTCTCCCTGGGGGCTCGCTCTTCCGTAGGACTCCCTTTAGCAGGCAAATGCTCACAGCTCCCACGCCCTTGTTTCTCATCTAGATGCTCCTTCTCAACCCCAGACCTGCAGAGGCAACTGCCAACTCGGCAGACATAGCCATTCAGAAACGTGCCAAACCCAACAGGTCAGGAGTGAACTCGCCCTCCTCCCTGCCCCTGCTCCTGCGTCTCCTATTGCCGAGAACGTCATGCACATCCAGGTCGCCCAACCAGAGAACTCAGCATCCTTGACTCTCACCTGGCCTCGCCCGATTAATCATGGGGACCTGCCGATCCTCTTACCCAGGCAGCGCTCAGATCTGTCACCTTCTCTCCATGCCCAATTCCACCCTTTTAGGTGGGGCCACCTCTCTCTACCTGGTCCTGCTGCCTCCAGCCCTACCTTCCACCCTCCAAGCGATAGACAGATCCGACCATGGGGCTCCCTTGTTTTAAAATTCCCAAAGACCTGGCAAGGCCCTGCTTGATCTGCCCCGCCTACATCCCCCTGTCCTCTGCACCCTCATAATGTGCCCGCCACACTGTGCTTCTGCTGGAAAGGACTGACTGGCAGGGACGCCCGAGGCCTGGGTTAGAGGGGCTCCCTCCATGCACCATGGGCGTTCCTCAACCGAGGCCTGCACTCACACACCCTACGGGCCTGTTCATCTGACCCCCCGCCCAGATGTAGCATCTGGCGTGAGCTACTCATTTTGCACTCCTACAATTAACCCGGGGCTTGGCGATGGTTAGGTGACCTTTAAATACTTCTGGATGAAATGCAAGAGCATAAGGGATGTAGGGCGGAGAAAAGCCGATTGGATTTGGCAAATAGGACCCCTCCATCTTCACCTTCTCCTATACTTCGGTGGCTCTCAAGTGATGTGGGACAGTGGTCACAGTGATTAAGGGGCTCCTAGTGCCAGGGACCAGTGAGGGACAGTAGAATTGTCCTGCCCCAGTTGTGAAACACTCCAGGATCTGCTCTCTTCTGGTCTCAACTTGAGTCATTGGTCGGTCACGTCAGCAATATTGATAATAATAATACCCTTGTCTATGTGCATCCTGGTTGTGAGTCCTGTCTCCCTACCGGACTGGGAGCTTCCGAAGGGCAAGGGCCCAGTCTCCTTTCCTCCCTGACCCTCAGTTCCTCAGCCCTCAAGACCAGGGGTCAGAGGAAGGGCAGAGGGACACCACCCGAGGGTTATGATGCAGCTTTGGAGCCTGACACCCCTATTCTTAGCCCAGCTTTGCCACTTTGACTGTGTGACCTTGAACAAGCTACTTAATTGCGGAGCCCCCTCGTTTCCTCCTTTGTAAAACAGCAATACTGGTACCAGTTCACGGGGCTGTAGCTGGATTGACAGAGAGCATGCACGCCAGCACTTAGCACAGGGCCTGGCACAGGGTAAGGACCTGAGAATGGGAGTTGTTATTACAATTAGACTGACAGCCTCCTGGAGAGGCTCTGACCCACCTCTCCCAGCTCTGGTCTCACCGTTTCCTCCTCTGCCTGGCCACCCCCAGCCCCGCCCCCCAACAGCCCCAACTCCTTCCCGCCGCCAGGGCTCAGAGGGAGCAATCAGACAATATGGCAAGAGCTCGCTAAGGGAGATGACTAGGGCCTCGAGAAGGTGGTGAGTGGAGCGGGGTGCTGGAAGGCCACCATCCCAGGGGGCAGAGAATGAGTCATAGGAGTGAAAGAAGGACTAACTTGCATGTCAGAGCCTGGGCCCCAGGGCCTGGGCTGGAGCCACCGTCTGTTTATAGAGTTTCAGAACAGGGGAGTGAGACTCAGGTGGAGGCCAGCGCCCAAACCCAGTGTCCTCCCTCAGCGTGTCCCGCTCTAGGGCCGATCCTGGGCCAGCCGAGCACTTAGGGGAAGTGCACAAGACTGCACTGCTTAAGAAGCAGTAACTTCTCTCTGAGCCTCACATCCTCATCTGTAGAATGGGGATAATCATAGTATCTGCCTGGTAGGGTTGTTTTCAGGATCAAATGATAAATACCTGGAAAGCACTTAGCACGGTGCCTCACACATAGGGAAAGAGTGGTTTTACTCTTATTGCTATTAAGGGCTTGGTGTGTGGTAGGAGGTGAGACCCACTAGGTCTCAGACCCAGAAGCAGATTCAGGGGGCAAAGTTGAGGGGCGGGGAGGGGGTAGGGCAGGGCAGAGCCACAGGCTGGCTTTCTGGAGAAAAGGGCAGCATCTTGATGTTGGAATTCCCAAGCACCTCCAAGGCTTTGTGACACCCCATAAAAAGCACAGCGTCCATGCCCACTCCCAACTTCTCTCCGCCCCCACCCCCACCAAGCTGGGGGGAATGTCTCTCCTTTCTGTCTAGAGATGTTGAGGAGGAGGGCCATTCAATCCCACCATCCACAGGCCAGATTCTCATGCCTGCCCTCAGTGGGGTGAACTCTGCCCCCACTTGCGAGCCTGCTCATTCCCCGGCTGTGCCCCTGCCACCATCTGCTCAGGACGTGGAATCCCGCCGACCCTCCCATGGAAGGCCTGGTGAAGGGCCTGGGGACTCCATTCCCGAGTCCTCAGGGCACCTGAGTCTGCAGGGCAGTGCTGACGTGCTGGGAGCCATGCCAACCTGCCATGTGGGCTGGCCTGGCAGGCAGTCCCTGGGGTCTCATTAGCTTACCACACAGTGCCTCCCAGTTCCCCAAGTTGTATGCCTCCCCGTGGGGTCTGCAGACAGGCCCTCTGTCCTACGCCCTAAGAAAGGCTCCAGGTGTGAATGTCTCCTCCCCTGGG
Source organism: Callorhinus ursinus (assembly GCF_003265705.2). NCBI lineage: Eukaryota > Metazoa > Chordata > Mammalia > Carnivora > Otariidae > Callorhinus > Callorhinus ursinus. Next base: position 4,918,300 of record NW_027397106.1, on the reverse strand, counting down.
ACTCCCAACTTGACTGAGCCACCCGTCCACTCCTCTGCTCCTCCAGGGAGCCGCAGAGGCCAGGGTGAGCCTCCTTGCTGTCAGCTTATGGTTGGCTTGTGTTAATTCAAGGCCCACTCTTGGACTGTTCTGGACTTGGGGTGGTGCAGGAGGCTGAGCAAACATCTCCACCATTTCTCCGCCCGAGAGCAGGCCTCGCACAGCTGTAGTGGGCCAGCGCCTCGCCAGATGTTCAGAGTTTCCACCCCGTAAGGCTCCACGGCTCTCTCAGGCGTCTCAGATTCCCTAACAGGGAGCCTTCCGGTCCTCCGCCAGCCTCGGCCCTTATTTACCAAATGGACCATGGGCAGTCCCACTCCTATGCTTTTGTTTGAGCCACTCCAGTCCCCGGAGTGGACTGAGGGCTTGGGGATCTCGGGCTCACACCCATGCCGCTTTGTGTTGCTCACTACCTTCCCCTCCAGAGGCTTTCCCCCCAGCAACCCCAGTGGCCAGTACAGGGCTGGGCTCACAGGCGGTGCTGAAGGAGACTTAGGTGAGAGCAGTTCTGCTCTGAGCCCAGGGTAGTTCTGGCCTAGAATTATCCAGAATGACCCCACATTGCCCAGATAAGAGGGCCAAGAATCACCTACACCATCAAAGTTCTTCTCTTAAGTTACCCGCCATGTTCCTTAAAAAGCATAGGACAAGCAGGAGCCAAGTGGCTTGAGAAGAAGGGAATCTGCCAAGCAGAGTGATGAGGAGCACAAACCCCAACCTGAATCCTGGATTTGAATCCCAGCTCCACCACTAACTAGCTGTGTGACCTCGGGCAAATTACTCAATCTCTCTGAACCTTAAGTTTTCTGAGGTAATCCTACCCAGTTGACTCGAGGTTCAAATGCAATACTGTACATCCAGCACACAGAACAAGGCCCAGCCCTTATTAGGCACTCTATAAGTGGTAGCTATTATGATGAATAATTCATAGGCATTAATAACAAAACATTGATAAGAGTCACAACATCATCATTAGTGTGGGCCAAGGTGTTCCAGCCCCCCTTTCCCTCAGGGCCAAGGTCTGGGTCTCTCCAGACAGGGCCCCAGCCCCACCCTCCCCTCTTTGTGCAAGCACCAGAATGTATGCCTGTCTTCTTCCCTCCCCCTCAGATCTAAACACGAGAAGGGCCCTCCTGGCCATGCTCTTGTGAGGAGGTGGAGAGGGGCCATTTCTGTCAGGGGAGATTTCCCACCTTGTGCCACTGAGGGTTCTCTGGCAAGGGGCCTGGAGGCCTGGGGTATACTCACTAGGATGCCCAGTACCATCCTGGGTTGGCCTGAACATAGTCCTTAACGGGGTCACTGCAGAGAAAGGAGGGGGGGAGAATCAGAATGTGCCCTCTGTCTCCATCTCCACACCTGCCCCCCCACGGTTCACAGGACTTGCGAGGAAGAAAGGGGGAAGGCACCCCTGGTGGCACAGGGAGCCCCAGCCACAGTCCCAGGCTGGGATGGGGAGATGTGGGGCCGTGGGCTGGAAGATCCAAGAGGATGTGTGCTTCGCAGACACCTGCTGGCCCAGAAGGTACCAGGTCACCCTCCCAGGGAATGGAGGACTCCTCCGTGGGCACTCCCTGAAGTTCCTCCCCAGCACAAGGGCATCCACTGCCCCCACACAAATCTCTTCAGGCAGACATTCCAAGAGCAGTCTGGCCTCGCCATGGCTGCCCTGGAAGGTGCCCGGTCCACACTGCCAACTCACCAGAAGGTAAAAAGAGCCACGACACCCAAGGTCACCAGCAGCTGGATCAGCAGGATTGTATAGACCTAGGGGTGGGAGGGAGTTCTGCTCAGCGTGGGGAGCCCCATCTGTGGTCAGGGAGACTTGGCCCCGCAGTGAAGCTCAGGGAGACCCCAGCTTCCCAGTGACTCAGTCTCCTCTCCAGACCTGCCTCCTGTACCCTCCACTCTCCTTAGGGGTCACCAGAATGGACCCAGGACAAGGTGAAAGAAGAGCAAAGATGTTCCAGAGCCTACCCCCACAGGACAAGGGATCCCAAGTATCTGGAGAGAGGGTGAGACAATGAGTTTAAGCATAGCATGGGGCAGTGGAGTGAAACCTAAGGACACCCTTCCCAGCAGGTGTTGTTGTCTGTGGTCGCAGGAGAAGGGGAGAGGGATGGCCTCTGCAGGAATCTGCAGACAGAGGGATGGGCCAGGGTCTTCTCAAGGGACTCCCCCTACCTAACCCCCCCACCATCCGGTAGAATTGCGGGAGGTGGTTACCTTTCTGATGAAGACTCGGCGAACTTTCTGGTCATCCCAACTGAAGGTGGTGAAGAGCTCATGGTCTCCAGCCGGGAAACCATTCTCATAACTGGAGCTGCCTGGATGGACATGGGGAGGGCCGTGAGGGCTCATCACTTAAATGCTGCTCCCAATGGCCACCTGCTCAGAGCTGACTTTTGTCAAAGTGGCTATCTGGACCAGGCAAGCCTTTCTCTCTAGCCCCGTTCTCAAATGTCTCACCCCAACCCCATCCCATCCCCAGATCTCTCTCACCACCTGCTTCTCCTGTCTGAGTCCTGAGAATAAACTGTCATCTCCCCTCCCCTTCTTGCACGCTGGCTGGGGCTCCCTGGGGCCAAGCCCTGCCAAACAAATATGGCCCTTTCCTCTTATGTCCCCCACTCTCCTCCCTGAACATGCTGGCTCCCTTGTGGCTAAGAACCAGAGAGGGACAGCCTCTCTCTCTCCGGGCCACCTAGCACATCCCAGGATCAAAGGTCCTGCCCCAGCTTGCTCTGAGGCCCTTGGGGTGAGACCTGGGGACTAGTGTGGAGGAAGGACCTGCTGGTACTCCAGCTGGGAAGCAAGGCAGGGGGAAGATTGGAGGATGAAGGAGAGCCCGGACAGGGCAAGGAGGAGGGTATGGACGGGGGTGAAGTTTGGGGGCCTACTCCCAGAACTCGGGACCCAGCTATCAGGCCTCGGGAAGAGCACGGGATCCACAGTCGAACAGACCCACATGTGGGTAACTTCCTCTAAGACTAACTAGCTGTGCGACCTTGAGCAAGTCACCAGCCATCTCTGAGTCTTCTCTATGATATGGGTCAGTGATACTCACCTCCTGGGGGCAAAACTAGATGAAAATGGAAGCCTCCGGCTCTGTGCCTGTTGGGGACTGTGCTGCCCTCTCCTTTACACCCCTCAGCTCAGCTGGGCCGTTCCTGAGGCTTCTGCTCTGTTCTTGTCCACTGTCATTTCAATTCCCATAGTCTCTTCCTGCAATTTCTCCACGATCTTACCCTCCACGGCCTCCCCTGAGCCCTCAGCCCCAATGCACATTCCTCCCTCCTAACTTTTCTCCAGCCTGACTATATTTTTTCAGCCACGCGCTTTCTTGCCTCTGGACCTCTGCACATCATATTCTTTCAGCCTGAAAACTCATTTCCCTGTCTCTTCACCAGTCGAACTCATGTCATCCTTCAGGACTCGATGTGGATACCCCTTGGTCCAGGCAGTCTTCCCTGACTGCCGGGTAGGTTAGGCAAGCTGCCTAGGCCCCTATCATTGCATACTTGTCTATACAGCCAGGTCTGTGAGGGCACGTCTTGCAAATCAATGCATCCCCAGAAATTTAGCTGAGTGCTGGACACAGTGCTTGGCCCACACTTAGAAATGTTTGTCACATGTTGACCAAAATGAGCTTCCTTCCTGCCCCAACGGTTCCCTGGAAAACATGACTTAGGGCAGCTAGTCTTGGCCACCTGGAAATGGGAAATGAGGAAGGGGGAGAGAGGGGGAAGCCGCTGCAAACCTGGGGCCTGGATATTTAATATCTGCCCATTAATATTCCACTTCTCTTTCACGTTCTGTCTACAGTCCCTGCCAAAGCCTGAATGGCCAGGCCACAGAGTGGGAGAAGAGGAGAAAGAAACCAGTCCTGTGGGTACGGGGCAGTAAGAAGGCTTCCCACAAACACTAGACCTTCATTGGCCCTCCAATAGGTCACGGTGGGGTAGGGCTGCTTGGCTCTGGGCCTAGGGGGTTTGTGGTAAGGGATGTGGACCACAGTGGCCGCTCCTGGCGAGTAGAGGCTCTGTCTGAGGCATTGTTCTTGAGATTGCTTCTAGAATTCTGCTGGGGAGGGTGGGAGTTGATAAGATGGGGGTGGGTGGGTGGGTGGGTTTGAGGGGCTGCTGAGGGAGGCTGCAGGGGCTGAGGAAGATTTGAAGGGGGCCCTTCCTTATAGCTTGTGGGGAGCTGTATGTTCCTAGCCCTGAGGCAAAGCTCCCACAAGCTGTTCATCCTAACAGAGGGGCTCGCACTGGCTGCAATCCTTGGTCTGCAAGGAGCTGGCGTTCACCAAGGTGAGTCTGCCTATGAATTATGCCAGGCCGTGAGGGGCTTTGAGGCTGGCATCCACACACCTTCTCCACATCATGTCCTCCTGTCCCCAACAAAGGCTTGGAGAAGGGAAGAGAGACAAAGAAAGTGAGGGTGGAGGGATCCTCAGACCCCTGGCCCCCAACAGCCCTGGGGTCTTCATGGGGACATGTCCCCACTGAGGTTTCAGATCAGCCCACATGGAAACACACTGCACCCCCACTCCCAGGGAGCCAGCCACAGCTTAATACTGCCCCTTCCTGTGTCCACTCTCCCCACCCTTTTTATGCACCCCTTTCTTTGAGGAGAGCCTTTCTAGAATGGCCCCTGGTTTCCCCCTCCCCCTCCCCCATCCCCTCTCTTTGCCCTAGCTTGGTGACTTGAAAAAAATCCCTCTTCCTTATCCAAGAGCACTGTGACTGCAGACATTGTGTTTCTCCCTTTTCATGGAGTCCTCCTTGACCTACCCTTGGAATAGCCCTCCAAATCCAAAGCCTTTGACTACAGAGCCTCATACAACAACCACACAATGCATCTATTTATGGGCAACTTCCTCCTACCTGGGTTTTTTTATCTGGGCCCACCACTCCCCTTAATGTTCCTGCCTCCAGGAGCCGAGAGACTTACTAGGGTCCACATAGGCCCAGCTGGGGTGGAGAGGCACAGCCGAAGGGGCTGGGGGGAAGGCCCCTGCCTTCAGTCCCTCCCCAGAGGTGGCCTCCTCATAGGAGGGCGGGGCTGAGGGCACTGCTGGAGTCTCCTTCTTCTCACCATTGGCCTGCTGCTGCCCCTCCGTCCCGGGGGCCTTGTTAGCCACGGAGATCTGTGGAGTAGAGGCAGAGAGAGACAGTCACCGGTGAAAGGGAGCCTTCCAAATCCTCCTCACCAGCCCCTAATTTCTGGGACTTTCTCACCTGCACTAGGAAGGGTGCGGGTACACCTATTGTATGCGGGATATGAAATATTATTCAGCCTTAAGGAAGAAGGAAATCCTTCATTTGCAACAACATAGGTGAATCTGGAGGATGTTATGCTAAGTGAAATAAGTCAGACACAGAAGGACAAAAACTGCATGATATCATTTATATTGGGAATCAAAAGTAGCCAAACTCAAAGAAGCACAGAGGAGAATGGTGGTTGCCAAGGGCTGGGGGGTGGGGGAAATGGGAAGATGTTGGTCAAAGGGCACAAAGTTTCCATTGTGCAAGATGAATAAGTTCTGGAGATCTAATGTACAGCGTGGTGATTTTAGTTAACAATACTGAATTGTATACTTGAAATTTGCTAAAGAGGGTGGATCTTAAGAGTTCTCACCACACACAAAGAAAGGTAAATATGTGAAGTGATGGATATGTTAACTAGCTTGATTGTGGTGATCATTTCACAATATATATGTATATCAAAGCATCAAGTTTTGTACCTTAAATATGTACAATTTCTATTTGTCAATTACACCCCAATAAAGCTGTGGTGGGGGGATTGACTCTCCCTTTTTTTATAGATGGTTGAACTGAGCTCCAGGAGGGTCAGGGCTGGCCCAGGGCACACTCTGAAGCTGGAATAAAAACCGAGGAAGGAGAAATTTTCAGGAGAGCCCACCATTGGCGGTCATCGTCCCTGGGGCAGGGAATGCATCTGTATGATTCCACTGTCTCCCTGGGGTCCAGGGAAGGGCCTGGCACAGAGCAGGCACTCAAGAATATTACTGAATGAAAGATTCTTTGACTTAATCTTCCTGCTACCTTGCTAGTTGTATTTTGACCCCTGTTTTAAAATGAGGGAACTGAGGCTCAGAGGGGAAGAATGACTTGCCCAAGGTCACAGAGCCACACATAGACCATTGGGCTGCAGGGCCCAGGCACCATCCACTGGGACTGGTCTCCTTCTGTTGGGCAGGAGATGACACTAGGCAGGTGGGGATGGGTGAGCAGGGAAACAGAGAGGGGTGAGGGGGAGACACGAAGAAGAATGGGGACTGGAGGAAGGGCAAGAGGTCCTTGGTAAAGGGTCCTGTTTTGGCCTTGTGTGTTGGAACCTCAGCCTCTCTCCCAAACCAGAGCAGAATCACTGGCTGTCACTGCTAGAAGGGACCTCAGGAGGCATCTAGTTCTGCCCCTTCCTTCATTTTATGGATGAGGAAACTGAGGCCCAGAGGGAAATGTACCACGGCAGGTTGAAAACTCAAGTCTATTTACACTCAGCTCTGCTCGCTGCCCCAGGGTGTCCAGTAAGCTTTGGTGAGAGGATTGGAGCTGGGGCTGGGGGGCCCTGAATGCCGCTGTCAGCCAGGGGAGACTGCGGGGGAGGGGCGGCATGAAAACTGAACTGACGAGAGAAAGACTGAACCTCAGAAAATGAATGGGAGTCAGGTGTGGCTGCAGAAAGAATGTGTTAAGCCTGAAGGGCCACAGAGCAAGGCCGCAGAGTTCCCTCTTTGCAGGGTGCTTCTAGCTGAGGCAGCCCAGAGGTGAGCGAGCACCAGATCTCTGCCTCCATGCAGCCCTAAGGACCACTGAACTGGAGGGTTCTTTTCCATCCCCAGAAAGCCTGTGAGCAAAGCTGGGGGTGAGAGGGAGAGGGGGCAGGGCAATGCACTGCACTCATCCCAGGACAGGGAGCAGTGTCAGCAAAGTGACTGGGGGGAGGGGGGTGATCAGCAGGGGTGGGGGGGGCCGGGGGGAAGCTCTTCATTTTCACCACGGTGAACACCCTTAGGGAAGGGCCTTGCGGAGCCCAGGCCTGTGGGAATAGGGCCCTGGCTCACCGGCTGCCCTCCCACTCCCCGACCTCCTCCATCACCCAGACCAGAAGGGTCACATCCAGGAAAATCCAGTTCAGCCCACCAGAACCAAGGTCCTTTGGTTCACCCCACCAGACCCAGGCAATGGATTATCACCTCTGACTTCCGCCCTGTCCAGAACAGGTCCTCCTCACCAGCCCCCACCCTGCTGATCAGCCCCAGAGACTCCAGGGCCCTGCCCTCATACACACACACACACACACACACACACACACACACACACACACACACACACACACA